>NC_084614.1:15080965-15098465 GCF_033978795.1 Nerophis ophidion | reverse complement strand
ACCTGCTGGACATTGCCAATGGCCACGTGAGTCCATTTTTATAACACACGGGTCCATTCGCCTCGCAAAATGTGTGTTTGCGCGTCCCTCCTCGCAGGTGATATACGACAAAGGCGAGACATACGCCTTCTCTAAGCACAGACGCTTCTGCCAAGAGATCAAGATGAACAACTCGCCCTACACCAACTACTTCACGCGCGTCTTCTGGAACCGCTCCTACCACGTCTACAAAGTCAACACGGTCATTTCCTTCCAGTCCTGACAGGAGGATTTGCTGTTCACCGTGACTTTGTATGGACCTTCAGGCATATGCTGTAATAATCACTGTACTGTATGTCATTTCTGCCCAAACATGGACTTACTTTACTTCTAAGATGTAAATTTAGTACCTGTTACAATTACCCATATGTTCATGATGTCACAATAAGGCCGTGGCCAGTTGGCTGACAATGAAGTATTGTTTCCATCTATCCCTAAAGCGGGTGTGTCAAAAATGCCATTATCATTAAAAAAAAAATTAATATGAGGGGGGAAAAATGAAATCTTTACACTAACATGTTTTTTTTCTAAATAACTTCTAAGCTTTTGCATTTTACTGTATGTGCTCTTAAGTTAGTACAACACCAACAAGCTTAGCTGTACTCTCATTGTGAGTCGCTTTTGTTGACTTTTCAGCCAGCTGAACGATTCGATTCCTTGGTTGTCTGAGCCGTGCCTCAATAAAGCGGGGTTCCGTTTGATGCTGTTGCTGACATTTTGCCTTTAAAGCAGCGCCTCTCTGTCCTTATGCCTTATATTCTTATTGTGTTGCTTTGTTTGTTTTATAAACTGACTTTACGACGACTGAGCCCAAATATTTGTCTGCGTTCGTGTGTGAGAAACATGTTTTTTGATTAATTGATTGATTGAAACTTTTATTAGTAGATTGCAGAGTACAGTACATATTCCGTACAATTGACCACTAAATGGTAACACCCGAATAAGTTTTTCAACTTGTTTAATTGAGTTGGGGTCCACGTTAATCAATTCATGGTCCATTCTTTCTAATGGACCCCACTTAAAGTTATGTTGTAGCCAGCTAGCTATCATTTATTTTTTTTTATTAAAAGCTGGATATTTACGACTTGCAGCATATGGAGGTTAAGTTGTCTTTTTTTCTATAATGAATGTATGTAACTTTAAATTTTGCGTTTGAATTTTGTGAAAATAATTGTTTTGACAGCAATTTATGCTGACAATGGAAGTAAATTGTGTGTGAGTAAGAAATTAAAAATGCAGAAGTACAGTATTTCATTGAATTGCCGCAGGACATATAGTATGTGCCTCCCTTAAATTACTGCCGGGTCAAACTCGCTTCCCAAGATAATTAGCGCATGCTTAGTATCACCGCCTGGTCAAACTCGAGGGACACTTCCCCTGTCATCATTTTCAAAAGGGAAGAGGCTTGATTTCAATTCCGGTAATTTGAAATCGCATAAAGGAAGAAGATTAAGAGTTATTTAGTAGGATTTAGGTCCAAGCTTACATCACACTCAAATTTTTACTGCATGAATTTGGTAAGTGCCGGAGTGAGAAGAGGTTTTAAAATAATTAGCGCATGTTTACTTTTACTGCATGCCTTTGATAAGCGCAGGAGTGAGAAGAGGTTTCAAATGAATTAGCCCGGGCGGCAATTCAAGGAAATACGGTAATTGTCATATTTGTGTCACATGACTGCAAACTTAACACCTCATTGGCTGGTTCCGAGACAGGGACGCTTGCTTCCGTTTTAATTGACCGGAAGTGGGTCTTGGAGTTTACAAACCAACGACTATTTCTGCACTGATTTTTTAAAACACTATTTTAACAAAGTGATTTGTTAAACGCTAATTATGCTCACATTTTTGAAGTTATGTTCCCAAAATTCAAATGCAAAACATTCGGTGTCAAAAAATGTGTCATATTGTAGCTGAGATAGGCACCAGCCCCCCTCGTCACCTCAAATGAAATAAGCGGTAGGAATGGATGGATTAAAGACACATATTAAACTCCATACAACACAAGTAAAAATGTGTCCCATTTTGGAGTGTCCCCCCCCCCCCAAAAAATATTTTTTTATACAGACTTGTTTTTGTTTTTTTGTACCGACATAAACAACTGTTTTAATACACGACGTATATATACATAAAACACACAAAAAAATGTAAAATCGTGGTGCACTTTCACAATTGTATAAATATGCGTAAACGCGGCGCAGTTTGTAACTTCCTGATGACGAACCCCAACCGGAAATGAGCGAAAGGATGGCGAAGCGCAGAATGAATTATGTGAGAAACAGCAGTCCGTGTGGCTCTCACTGTTTCCCGGGGTCAATTTTTATATATTTATACAATATTTTATTCTGCTAGATCATTGTTTATCCACTAAGGTAAGCCAATTCGTCCGTAGTTTGTGAGCTAGCTAGAAAATGAAGTGTAAAGAAAACACGCCAGAGGTAGAGAGGTGCATTTGATTACAATATCGGTTGCTGTGTACTGTCTTAGCAAAGCAGTGCACCCACCTCCATTGACCACATAAAAAAAAAGCCCCGCCCGGTTGGGCCACAGGGGACACTTAAACAACCGCACTTGCGCCAAACTTCACATTGGTTTTGAGATCAATTGCATCTTTTTTTTAATGTGCGTCCTCAAATTATAAATCAAATTCTGTTTGCAGGCCGCAGATTGTAAACAAATAAATGTATTATTAATTATCAATGAGGTACATTATTAGATATTACACACTTGCGTCGTCATTTATTCCACAGCACTTGCAAGTTATTGTTTTCTTGAGATAACTTGGCATATTATAGCGTTACTAGGAGTGATGCCAACTTCCCACCATGCATTGCAGCATTTTTTTTGTATAAACAATTGTTCAAAACTGTGTTTATTATTTATGTTGATTATTGATATTATTATTTTACAACACTTTAAATGACTTTGATTAATTGATTGAAACTTTTATCAGTAGATTGCACAGTACAGTACATATTCCGTACAATTGGCGGAGGAGCCTGTGGTGTAATGCCAGCAACTAAAAGAGACTGTGTGAGAACGTATACTGGAATATCACGATATAGTCATTTTCTATATCGCACAGAGACAAACCCGCGATATATCGATATATCGCTCAGCCCTTGCGTCCGGTCACTCTCTCGGCTGCTCCAAACGTTTAGGTTAAGGATTTTTGATTGTTTGTGAGGGCACCAAAGGGACTTCTGTGTATGCACTTGTTGTCAGAGCAGAGCATACGGAGGACAGTTTAGCTTGTTGTTGTTTTGGTTTTGGCTTATTATTAAATAGAAAGTAGATCCATCGCCACCTGTTATCTATGCGTGTATATAAAAGTTGATAGAGGGTTTGGAAGACTTCAATGGTCACTCCCGTTTTTTAATTATCTTTAAACCTTCGCCCCCCCCCCCCCCCCCCCCAAAAAAAACCCACATCTGTATTCTTGTCTCTCATAATGATTGTGAACAATTGGCTAAATTCCCCACAAAACTGCAGTCCTCCTTTAGCGTTAAGGATTTCTGATTGTTTGTGAGGGCACTAAAGGGACTTCTCTGTGTATGCACGTGTTGGCAGAGCAGAGCATATGGAGGACAGATTAGCTTGTTGTTTTGGTTTTGGCTTATTATTAAATAGAAAGTAGATCCATCGTCTCCTGTTACTTATGTGTGTATATAAAAGTTGGAGGGTTTGAAAGGCTACAACGATCACTCCCGTTTTTTAATTATCTTTAAACCCCCCATTCCCCCCAAAAAACACACATCTGTATTTTTGTCTCTCATAATGGTTGTGAACAATAGGCTAAATTCCCCACAAAACTGCTGTTCTCATTTAGCATTAAGGTTTTCTGATTGTTTGTGAGGGCACCAAAGGGACTTCTCTGTGTATGCACGTGTTGGCAGAGCAGAGCATATGGAGGACAGATTAGCTTGTTGTTGTTTTGGTTTTGGCTTATTATTAAATAGAAAGTAGATCCATCGCCACCTGTTACGTATGTGTGTATATAAAAGTTGGAGGGTTTGAAAGGCTACAATATAAAAGTTGGAGGGTTTGAAAGGCTACAGCGATCACTCCCGTTTTTTAATTATCTTTAAACCCCCCCAAAAAACACACATCTGTATTTTTGTCTCTCATGATGATTGTGAACAATAGGCTAAATTCCCCACAAAACTGCAGTTCTTCTTTAGCGTTAAGGATTTCTGATTGTTTGTGAGGGCACCAAATGGACTTCTCTGTGTGTGCACGTGTTTAACTACAAATAAGTTGTTCAAAGTGTATAAACCTCAACTAAAAAATTATGACTTTTGTCCAGTCTGAATCCATTATTGGTTTTTTTTTTAATAGAAATTTGCTTTGCTATACAAACTTTTCGATTCCCGAACCCTGTTGGTAAATTGAGGTTCCACTGTGCAAATAAAGTAAAAGACTGCTTTGTGCTCAGCAGGGCAGGATGAGTGCGGAGGCGGCGGATCGGGTCGCCGCTGTGACGAGCAGCCGCCCAGCACGCCTCTTCAGACTTCTTGGTTTGAGTTCCTCCTGGACCCGCCTTGTTGGAGAAACACCTGCAGACGTGGAACGCAGGTCGGCGCAAGCCCAAAGCATGCTCAGGAATGTATTGTTATTATTATTATTATTCTGACCTGTGCGTCGCCCTCAGACCCGACCGCCGCACAGCTCATCGTCCAGTTCTTGGAGCAGGCGTCCAAGCCGTCCGTGAACGAGCAGAATCAAGTCCAGCCTCCGGCGGACAACCGGCGGAACCGGACCTTGAAGCTGCTGGCCCTGAAGGTGGCGGCGCACATGAAGTGGGACCTGGACGTGCTGGAAAAAGGGTGCGTTTGGCCGTACCGCATGCGTAAAATGTGTCCCGATCAGTCACGTGCGCTTATCCCCCCTCCCCACATCAGCTTGACCATCCCCGTCTTGAACATGCTACTCAACGAGCTCTGTGCGTGAGCAAAGTGCCGCCGGGGGTGAAACACGTGGACCTGGACCTGTCCCACCCTGCCCCCGACCACGGCCATGGCGGTCCTCATCTACAAACCGCTGGTGAGTCCCGGCGGCAGCCGCAATAAGGCAGAGGTGAAACGCTGACGCCGCTGTCACGCTTTCCCAAAGGGCCATCAGGACCATCGTGCTGAGCAGCTTCCCCGAGAAGCAAACCAAACCGGGGCCGCATCAGATGAACATGCAAGTTGTCCCTCCTGATTCAGCCAGTTGGAGCCGTTCTTGACACGAAGGTTGATTTATTCTGCTTCCTGCAGGTTGAATGTGGTGCAGCAGGAGAAAGAGATGACGGACAACATCCTCAGTGTCGTAAGCAAACATTGAAATGAGTAAACCTTACGGCGGGGGGTGTCCAAATTTTTCCACTGAAAAATCCTAGCATTTAGGGGCCATTTGACAATTTTAATTTTTAACTACAATACATATGTGCTCCGAAATGACAACACTGGCTCGGTTTCTTAAAGACTGGCTCTTTACTTGAGTTTAAGCCGTGAAAAAACTACAGGACAAGACATGAAATACAATAGTTTTAGAAATAGTTCAGTCCCAGGCAAACAAGGTGCCAAACAAAAATAGCTACCTCGTGGCCGCCTGCCACTTCGGAGGTTCTTGGGCAGCAAACACTCCAGTGTTGTGCAACTACATGAGCGTACAAAAAAAATCAAACCAATGCACTCCCACAAATATACAGAACATTTCAACACAATATGACAAATACCTTGTTCAGCTAGCCAAATGTTCCTCACTGCTGCTGATGGCCCAAAGTCCTTTGCATGTCTGCAACTCCAAATCTTGCGAGAATAGCGGTGTGACAAAGAAAATAAATTGCCCTTTTTATAGTACACCAAATGTGTCTTATTTACAAAAAATATAACATGACTTCAGAACCATAATAATTTACAACAAAAATGTAATCCTTAAAACAAAAAATATTAAGTGTAAGTTTTCAACAACACTTACAATATAGATTTACATTTTTTTTTTTAGAAGTGTCCATTAATGGCTTTTTTGCCGATATCCGATATTGTCCAAACTCTTAATTACCGATTCCGTATCAACCGATATATACAGTCGTGGAATTAACACATTATTATGCCTAATTTTGTTGTGATGCTGTAGTGGAAAATTTCTGTCCTAGGGTTACCTCCAAACTAAATGCATTGGGAGGGACTCGACATGAGACATGGGTGTCAAACTCTGGCCCGCGGGCCAAATCTGGCCCGTCGTGTAATTTAATTTGGCCCTTGAGGCAATATCAATTTAGCATTAGAGCGGCCCGCCGGTGTTATACAGCGTCGGCGCCGCAGTAACACCGCATTCACCGCTAATACTCATACTTGCCAACCATTTAATTTTCCCGGTAGACTCCAGAAGTTCAGTGCCCCTCCCGAAAATCTCCCAGGGCAACCATTCTCCCGAATCTCTACCGATTTGCTCCTGGACAACTATATTGGGGGCGTGCATTTAAGGCACTGCCTTTAGCGTTCTCTACAACCTGTCGTCACGTCCACTTTTCCTCCATACTAACAGCGTGTCACATAATATTTGTGACTTTTACACACACACGCACAAGTGAATGCAAGGCATACTTGGTCAACAGCCATACAGGTCACAGTGAGGGTGGACGTATAAACAACTTTAGCACTGTTACAAATATGTGTCACACGGTGAACCCACACCAAACAAGAATGACAAACACATTCGGGTGAACATCCGCACCGTAACACAACAGAACAAATACTCAGAACTAACTCTCCGGGAAACTTCCAGCAAACTGACCAATAATTAACGTTTTATTCATGCATTTTCTCTTGCTACTTCAAGGCTTGAATGTTTGGTTCATTCATTATTGTTATTTTATTTTCAAATGTATTATTAGCCTGTGGAAAAAATTGATATTTACCTCAGAAGATTACAAATAGAAAAAAAGGCATAACATTTTTATTTAAATTTTATTTGATATGCCATTGATATTTTTTAAATTATTATTATTATTATTTGAAACTGGATTTTGCATGTCACTAAAGTTATATAAGCCTTGCCTGTTCAATATTTAATGCAAAACTCGTTTGGATCCCTATCTATCTATTCAAAGGTTAATTTGTTCAACCTTGGCCCGCAGCTTTGTTCCGTTTAAAATTTTGGCCCTCTCTGTATTTGAGTTGGACACCCCTGACATAAGAGGTCAAGTCACTCTGAACATTGGACAGTTACATAAGTTGTTAGGCTACAAATCAGGCTATCATGGAGCGTATGAATAAGAAGGGAAGACCAAGCCTGAGGTGTGCGCTCTTATTAATTATTTTCACGAGGGTGTACCATCTTTCGTCTCATGAGACACTGTCTGTAATCATATCGATTCAATCCAACTTTGTACTATCTGATTATGAGTAATTAAAACTGTTGTAACGAACTCTCTATTGTTCCTGTTTAAGATTCAGACTTTTCGACCACATAAAATTGGCGTCCTGGTACAGGCCACCACATAAAATTGGCGTCACGAACAGGATGAGGCCCCGGGTCAAGTCCCCGACATTTCCACTACAATGCTCCACTGGATGCATTAAACAATGTAACAAGGTTTTCCAAAATAAATCAACTCAAGTTATGGAAAGAAATGCCATCATGGCACTGCCATATTTATTATTGAAGTCACAAAGTGCATTATTTTTTTAAACGTGCCTCAAAACAGCAGCCAAGAATTTGGGACATGTTCTCTGTGAGAGAGCATGAGGAGGTTGATGTGGGCGGGGTTGGGGGTTGGAGGGTGCGGGGAGTGTATATTGTAGTGTCCCGGAAGAGTTAGTGCTGCAAGGGGTTCTGGGTATTTATGTTGTGTTACAGTACGGATGTTCTTCCGAATTGTGTTTGTCATTCTTGTTTGGTGTGGGTTCACAGTGTGGCACATATTTGCAAAAGTGTTAAAGTTGTTTATACAGCCACCCTCAGTGTGACCTGTATGGCTGTTGACCAAGTATGCTTTGCATTCACTTGTATGTGTGAAAAGCCATTGATATTATGTGACTGGGCCGGCAGCAAAGGAAGTGCCTTTAAGGTTTATTGGCGCTCTGTCCTACGTCCGTGTAGCACTCCGTACAGCAGCGTTTTAAAAAGTCATAAATTTAACTTTTTGTAACTGATACCGATAATTTCCGATATCACATTTTAAAGCATTTATCGGCAGTCCGATTTTATCGGACACCTCTATTTTTACTTTAAATTTTTTTTTGTTTTACTCCAGGGCTCCCCGTAAGCTTGGTCCCAAGGACCCAAAATGCTCTTAGTCATAAAAATGTTCAAAATAAGTCATATATATATATTTTTTTTCTACGCTTACGCCCTGAGATCGGTAGGTTGTGAGTTCAAACCCCGGCCGAGTCCTACCAAAGACTATAAAAATGAGAGCCATTACCTCCCTGCTTGGCACTCAACATCAAGGGTTGAATTGGGGGTGAATCACCAAAATGATTCCCGGGCGCGGCCCCTGCTGCTGCTCACTGCTCCCCACACCTCCCAGGTGGGTGATCAAGGGTGGTGGGTCAAATGCAGAGAATAATTTCGCCACACCTCGTGTGTGTGTGTGTGTGTGTGTGTGTGTGTGTGTGTGTGTGTGTGTGTGTGTGTGTGACAATCACTGGTACTTCAACTTGAACTTGAACTTATTAAAAAAAAAAAACTTTTACGCAAAATATGCAATGGTTTCTCCAAAAATATTTCAAGTGGAATAGTTGATGTGAAGTAATTGGAGCCTTCAATATGTCCATTTATGACACTGTTGATTTTGATTGATTCTTTTTGGAGCAATGAAAGCTGTAAAGAAAAAAAATGCCTGCATGGCAGCTTTGTGTCATTCGAGTCAACGTTGCAACTTTTTCTTGTTACATTTCACCTGTTTGCTCTTTTATTCCACTTTTTTTTGTTATTTTTGTAATAGTATTTTGTAGTATGCAACTGGCCCCCGAGCTGCACTTTGGACACCCGGCTACGGGTTATTGAGATACTCGTCTCTGGTCAATAACCGCAACAATATATAAAAAAATGCCTTGTTCTGATAGGACAATGTCTGCCATTCTTGTGTCCAGTTGAAAGAGCAGGCTAGCGACTCCATCAGTGTCCTGGCGGGAGCTCTACGGCTGAAGAAGGACTTCTATGTGCACACATGAGGACCCTGGACTTGCTGGCCGCAGACGCCGCCGCCCGCCAACGGCGAGACCGAGTCCTCCACGGCGGGGCTCTGCATCAGCGCCGACGAGCTCCACTGCCAAGTGGGTCCTGCAAGTTGAACTGATCGTTAATTTTTGATTTATTCATCTATTTTATTTTTTGGTATTTTTTTTTTCAGGTTCACTACGACTTGGGGGCCATTTTCTTCCAGCAAGGCTGCACGGACCAGCCGCGTTTGAGAAGGCCCGAGATCACTTCCGGCAGACTAAAGAGCTCCTAAGAAGGTACACACTCACTGTCCACCAATATGCGAATGTAGCGCTGGGGGGAAAAAAAAAAATCACATTCAAATCACAGTTCTGAATCGATTCAAAATATTCAAGAAAATATTTTTTTTAAAATACGTTTTTAATCAATCAATCAATCAATGTTTATTTATATAGCCCTAAATCACAAGTGGCTCAAAGGGCTGGACAAGCCACAACGACATCCTCGGTTCAGAGCCCACATAAGGGCAAGGAAAAACTCACAACCCAGTGGGATGTCAATGTAAATAACTATGAGAAACCTTGGAGAGGACCACAGAATGTGGGTGACCCTCCACCCCCTCTAAGGGAGTGGGTCTAGCATAATATTGTGAAAGTCCAGTCCATAGTGGATCTAACATAATAGTGAGAGTCCAGTCCGTAGTGGGGCCAGCAGGAGACCATCCCGAGCGGAGACGGGTCCGCAGCGCAGAGATGTCCCCAACCAATGCACATTCAAACGGTCCACAACTGGGTCCCGACTCTGGACAGCCAGCAGTTCATCCATGGCCACCGGACATGTGCCCCCCTCCCCCTTCCACAAGGCAGAGAGGGGCAGAGTAGGAAATAAAATAAACGGCAGATCAACTGGTTTAAA
The DNA here is from genome assembly GCF_033978795.1 of Nerophis ophidion. Classification (NCBI taxonomy): domain Eukaryota; kingdom Metazoa; phylum Chordata; class Actinopteri; order Syngnathiformes; family Syngnathidae; genus Nerophis; species Nerophis ophidion. The sequence continues at coordinate 15,088,362 of NC_084614.1, read as the reverse complement.
AAGGGGGGTCTATCTAAAACAGACGTTATTTTGCGGCCGCACCTTAATGCGGAAATTTAATGTTGGTGCGGCCCGCGAGTTTTATATGATTGGTGCTTACATCGTCATACTTTTATACCCTCGATTTTTCCGGGAAACTCTCAATTTTCAGTGCCACTCAAGGAGTAATCAATCTCTCGAATTTCACCCAATCAACAATAGTAAGGGGGCATTTTGTGCAAGCCCAGCCATATGTTGTATTTGGCTTCTGTAGACGCAGTAAGCGACTGCAAGACATACTTGGTCAACAGCCACCCAGGTCACACTGAGGGTGGCCGTATGAACAACTTTAACACTGTTACAAATATGTGCCACACTGTGAATCCCACACCAAAAAAGAATGACAAACACATTTTGTGAGAACATCCGCACCGTAACACAACATAAACACAACAAAACAAATACCCATTACCCCATGCAGCCCTAACTCTTCTGGGCTACAGTATACACCCCCGCCACCCCCAACCCCGCCCTCTATTGTAGCCCAGAATAGTTAGAGCTGCATTGGATTCTGGGTATTTTTTCTGTCAAGTTAATGTTGTGTTACGGTGCAGATGTTCTCCCCAAAATGTGTTTGTCAATCTTGTTTGGTGTGGCGCATATTTGTAACAGTGTTAACGTTGTTTATACGGCCACCCTCAGTGTGACCTGTATGGCTGTTGATCTATAGTATGTCTTGCAGTCACTTCCGTGGTCTGCAGAAGCCTCATACAATATGTGACTGGGCCGGCACTCTGTTTGTATGGTGGAAAAGCGGACGAGACGACAGGTTGTAGAGGACGCTGAAGACAGTTCCATCACGGCACACCCTTAATATTGTTGTTTGGGTGGAAACCGGGAGAATGATTGCCCCGGGAGATTCTTGGGAGGGGCATTGATATTCGGGTCTTTCTTGGAAAGATCACGAGAGTTGGCAAGTATGTTGTTAGGGCGGGAAAGCCATTCAAAGAAGGTGAATTCATTAAGAAGTGCATGTTACAGTTTTTGAAAAAAAAAAAAATTCTTGTGGCCCAGCCTCACCCAGTTTCTGCATCCAGTGGCCCCCAGGTAAATTGAGTTTGAGACCCCTGATTTAAAGGCTAGAGTATACAAATGAGTTTGAAGATGGAACTTAAATGCTTCTAATAAGGTAGCATCTCTGTTACCGGGAGGGCATTCCATAGTACTGGAGCCCCAATACAAAATGCTCCATAGTCCGCAGCCTTTTTTTTTGGGCTCTGGGAATCACTATAAGCCGGAGTTCATTGAACTCAGATTTCACGCCGGGACATATGGTACAATACAATCGGCAAGATAGGATGGAGCAAGACCGTGTAGTATTTTATACATAAGTAGTAAAACCTTAAAGTCACATCTTAAGTTCACAGTAAGCCAGGCCATCTTTGTTTAGCAGCCAAGGGAAGCTTTTTGTAATCTGCTTTAAGAGTGTTTTAACTTTGTACAAAATAACACATTGCAAGAATCATATTGATTTTAAATCAAATCATGAGCCCCAGAACTGGAATCGAATTGAATCAAGATTTGTGCTTAGAGTCATCCATAAGTCTATGGTTAGAGTGTCCGCCCTGAGATTGTAGGTCGTGAGTTCAAACCCCGGCCGAGTCATACCAAAGACGATAAAATTGCGGCCATTACCTCCCTGGTTGGCACTCAGCATCAAGGTTGGAATTGGGTTTAAATCATCAAAAATTATTCCCGGTCGCGCCCACTGCTGCTGCTCACTGCTCTCCTCACATCCCAGGGTTGATCAAGGGAGATGGTCCAATGCAGAGAGAATTTCCGCCACACGTGTGTGTGTGTGTGTGTGTGTGTGTGTGTGTGTGTGTGTGTGTGTGTGTGTGTGTGTGTGTGTGTGTGTGTGTGTGTGTGTGTGTGTGTGTGTGTGTGTGTGTGTGTGTGTGTGTGTGTGTGTGTGTGTGTGAGACAATCATTGGTACTTTAACTTTAAAGGCCTACTGAAACCCACTACTACCGACCACGCAGTCTTGATAGTTTATATATCAATGATGAAATCTTAACATTGCAACACATGCCAATACGGCCGGGTTACTTTACTAAATTGCAATTTTAAATTTCGCGCAGAAGTATCCTGCTGAAACGTCGTGGTATGATGACGCGTGCGCGTGACGTCACGCATTGTAGAGGACATTTTGTTCCAGCACCGTTCACAGCTATAAGTCGTTTGTTTTCATCGCATAATTCCACAGTATTATGGACCCCTGTGTTGCTGAATCTTTTGCAATTTGTTCAATGAATAACGGAGACGTCAAAGAAGAAAGCTCTAGGTGGGAAGAAGTGTATTGCGGCCGCCTTTAGTAACACAAACAAAGCCGGTGTTTCTTTGTTTACATTCCCGAAAGATGACGGTGAAGCTTTACTATGGAACAGAGCAGTCAAGCGAACACGGTTGGATTGGACCACACACACACAAAGTACAGTGTATTATGCAGCGATCATTTCGAAAGATCGTGTTTCGAAGAGGGTCCCTTGCGAAGGGCAGAGATGGGCATCGCCACCACCCGTCGACTGGTGCTGAAGAAAGTTGCGGGGCCGACCTTCAGGTTGTACAGGTACGACAATATAATCTCACTAAAACACTAGTAACACAATAAGCAGATAAGGGATTTTCCAGAATTATCCTAGTAAAATTGTCTAATAACATCTGAATCGCTCTCACTGTATAGTCTTTTTTTTTTCTTTCTAGTCTTTCACTCTCACTTTCCTCATCCACAAATCTTTCATCATCGCTCAAATTAATGGGGAAATCGTCGCTTTCTCGGTCCGAATCGCTCTCACTGCTGGTGGCCATGATTGTAAATAATGTTCAGATGTGAGGAGCTCCACAACCCCTGACGTCACGCGCACATCGTCTGCTACTTCCGGTACAGGCAAGGCTTTTTTTATTAGCGACCAAAAGTTGCGAACTTTATCGTCGATGTTCTCTACTAAATCCTTTCAGCAAAAATATGGCAATATCGCGAAATGACCAAGTATGACACATAGAATGGACCTGCTATCCCCGTTTAAATAAGAACATCTCATTTCAGGAGGCCTTTAAGCATTTTCAGAAATAAAAATATCAGTACTACAGTAGTATCGGCCACTAAACCAATCAGAGCGCACTCTTCAGTATCGTGGCCACTGATTGGCTCAGCCTCATACAGTAGTACTATACTGGACTAAAAGAGTGTAAAGTTAAAGTTAAAAGTACCGCGGATTGTCACACACACACTAGGTGTGGTGAAATTATTCTCTGCATTTGACCCATCACCCTTGATCACCCCCTGGGAGGTGAGGGGAGCAGTGAGCAGCAGTGGTGCACTGTAAGTGACCGGACACATGCGGTTGATAGATAATTGCGGTAGCCAATCAGATCACGCGTTGTTGTCAGTAAGGCCTTCTACGCGTCCTGTGATTGGATACTCACTGGTTTGAGCCGCGGCGGAGCCACACCCGCGACCGTTGGCGGATAAATTTGAGAACACAAGTTGTTGACAGTAGCCTGTCTAGGTAGCCTGATGTTAACGAGACTGTGATTGGATACTCACTTGCCATTCAACTTGTGAGCATCCAATCATAAGTTGCAATTTCGATTTACTAAAGCAGGAAGTGTAGCAGAAAAATCACAGATTCTAGCTTTTTTAACCCACAAAGAAGGAGAAGAAAACGTTGATTAGGTGGCAGATATATATTTGCAAGGCCATTTTCAAGAAGTGAAGTGAATTATATTTATATAGCGCTTTTCTCTAGTGACTCAAAGCACTTTTACATCGTGAAACTAATATCTAAGTTGCATTTAAACCAGCGTGAGTGGCACTGGGAGCAGGTGGGTAAAGTGTCTTGCCCAAGGACACAACGGCAGTGACTAGGATGGCGGAAGCGGGGATCGAACCCGGAACCCTCAAGTTGCTGGCACGGCCACTCTACCAACTTCACTGCTTTTGGGGTTTTGTAGATGATCTACGCTTATTAGTAATAATCGATCATGAGTTAACTATAGAACTGTGATTATTAGTAATGATTACTATGTTTAATATTAGAAGTTATTGCTCTTGTATAAAAATGGACAACAGTTTCCTCAAATTGCGTCATCTTCATCGGACTGCAGCGGACAGGAAGTGGGTGGAGGACAAACTTCCAGAGAGCAAGAAAGATATTTAAGATACGCCAACACTGGAAGCTAGCTCAGCTGTCTACGAGCGACACCACTGGCTTATACGGCATCGAAAGGCGAATTCAAACATTTAATTTCTTTATTTTTTTCACGTTTAATATGTTTTTTGCAACTTTAATTTTGACAGTACCACATTACGATATGTTTTAATTGCTGTTGCGGGTTTACTGATTTTTAAATGAGCCAGAAAACCTACTTGGTGGCATAGTGGTTAGAGTGTCCTCCCTGAGATCCGTAGGTCGTGAGTTTAAACCCCGGCCGAGTCATACCAAAGACTATAAAAATGGGACCCATTGAACAAGGGGGTGAACAAGGGTTAAATGCAGAGGACAAATTTCCCCCACACCTAGTGTGTGTGTGACAATCATTGGTACTTTATCTTTAACTTTACTTAAAATAACCTGTTTAGTACACTGTTGAGGTGATTCAATGCTCAGTAGAGTGTGAATGTGTTCCTGCATAGTATTTCTCCAGCAATGGTCATGTGGTGACATAAATCATGGTATTTTGAGAGATACCGTATTTCCTTGAATTGCCGCCGGGGCGCTAATTCATTTAAAACCTCTTCTCACTCCTGCACTTACCAAAGGCATGCGGTAAAAGTAAGCATGCACTAATTATTTTAAAACCTCTTCTCACTCCGGCACTTACCAAAGGCATGCAGTAAAAAATTGAGTGTGATGTAAGGATAGAATCATGAAAAGTACATTTAATAAAAAAAAACCTTATTATGGTTTCACCTTTACTTATAAATATAGTCCATGCCAGCTCCTACGGATCAAAAGCATCAATAACTTGTTTATAGAAGTCTTTCTTATCTTTCTTCAGTTTTAAAAGTCTCTCTGTCTCGATGGAGATCTTCCTTTATTACCTCTTCCAGCACATATCATGTAACTCATTTCGCTTCTTCTGCAGCCGAGTAGTCGCTAGAAGGATCACTAGCGCCCTCTACCACCAGGAGACGGGAGTCATTTAATGACTCATATTTGACACATGCAGCTACGGTATTGTGACGGTCTCAAGCCGTCGTCTTGCGGGGTCCCAGGACCACAAAGGAAGGACATGGCTTGAGCAGTTTGACTTTATTTTTCAATGAAACCTTAGTCCAGGTCGCTCTTCCGCTCGCCGTCTCCTCGCCGCCATCTTGGGCCGAGCTCCAGCGCGCCCTGCCTGTCTGCTCCACAGGTATATTAGTAAAACATAGTTGCTAACTGTTCTTTTTAGCATTAGTTAATTCAATAGTTTGGACCTTAAATCCTACCGAATAGGTCTTAATCTTCTTCCCTTTATGTGATTTCAAATTACCGGTATTGAAATCAGCCCCCTCCATTTTGAAAATGATGACAGGGGAAGTGTCACTCGTGACGTCACGAGTTTGACCAGGTGGTAATACTAAGCATGCGCTAATTATTTTGCGAAATGAGTTTGACCCGGCAGTAATTCAAGGCAGGCGCATACTATATGCCCGGCAGCAATTCAAGGAAATACGGTAGTCATTGAAATCGGACATCACTTAAGGCTGAAGTGGGAAACGCACTGTCCCTGGTTAACACTCTAGTATTGACTCGATTTCGGTTTTTTCTTTATAAAAACTTGTATTGGTGCAGGGGCAAGGTCATTCAAAACCCTAAAAACAAAACATACATCCAAAAATGTCCGATAGATGTCCAAATCTAAAATATTATACTTGCTAGGAATATTACAATAATAATAGTGAAAGGGCTCTCTGTCTTATTAAAGAGAGACGTGATGGTCTTAAAGGCCTACTGAAATGAGATTTTCTTATTTAAACGGGGATAGCAGGTCCATTCTATGTGTCATACTTGATAATTTCGCGATATTGCCTTATTTTTGCTGATAGGATTTAGTAGAGAACATCGACGATAAAGTTCGCAACTTTTGGTCGCTAATAAAAAAGCCTTGCCTGTACCGGAAGTAGCAGACGATGTGCGCGTGACGTCACGGGTTGTAGTGCTCCTCACATCCTCACATTGTTTACAATCATGGCCACCAGCAGCAAGAGCGATTCGGAACGAGAAAGCGACTATTTCCCCCTTAATTTGAGCGAGGATAAAAGATTTGTGGATGAGGATAGTGAGAGTGAAGGACTAGAAAGAAAAAAAAAGACAGGGCAGTGGCAGCGATTCAGATGTTATTAGACACATTTACTAGGATAATTCTGGAAAATCCCATATCTGCTTATTGTGTTACAAGTGTTTTAGTGAGATTATACTGTTGTACCTGAAAGTTGGAGGGTGTGGCCACGGGTGTGGTGACCGCCAGTGTCTCTGAGGGAAGCCACGTTTCTCGACGAGGCGAAGCGAAGGCAGCCGGTCGGGCCGGGCTGAGCTTTTTCCCCCCCTCCTCCACGGTGTAAGCATCCCACGTTCAGGGGCGGCCGGTCGGAGGAGGCAAGAGAGTCCGCAGCTGCCTCTTTGACAAGTGCACGAGGAACGACACAAGCTCCCCTCATGTCTACGGTAAGAGCCGACTTATTACCACAATTTTTTCACAGAAACCTGCCGGCTGACATGTGGTAGGGAACCATGTTCGCTTGACCGCTCTGTTCCATAGTAAAGCTTCACCTTCGGGAATGTAAACAAGGAAACACCGGCTGTGTTTGTGTTGCTAAAGGCAGCCGCAGTACACCGCTTCCCACCTACATATTTCTTCTTTGACGTCTCCATTATTAATTGAACAAATTGCAAAAATTCAGCAACACAGATGTCCAGAATATTGTATAATTATGCGATTAAAGCAGACTACTTATAGCTGGATCGGGCTGGAACAAAATGTCCGCTACAATCCGTGACGTCACGCGTACGCGTCATCATACCACAACGTTTTCAACAGGATACTTCGCGCGAAATTTAAAATTGCAATTTAGTAAACTAAAAAGGCTGTATTGGCATGTGTTGCAATGTTAATATTTCATCATTGATATATAAACTATCAGACTGAGTGGTCGGTAGTAGTGGGTTTCAGTTGGCCTTTAAGGTGAATGGCTAACCTTGCTTCTTATATTGGCTGTTATGAAATGAGATGCACCTCCGTCTTTGTCTCTCAGCTGGACTCCGCAATCCACGTCCACCTGGATGAGAAGCGTCTCGCGGGTTACTGGAACGCCTGTAAAGCCCTGACCGGCAACTGCGACTCATGCGACTCGCAGACAACTCACTACGAC
>NC_084614.1:15030965-15075965 GCF_033978795.1 Nerophis ophidion | reverse complement strand
CCTGCGCTGCTGATCCGCCTCCGCTTGGGATGGTTTCCTGCTGGCTCCACTTTGGATGGGACTCTCGCTACTATATTGGACCCACTTTGGACTGGACTCTTACGGTTTTGTTGGCTCCACTATGGATTGGACTTTCACAATATCATGTTGGATCCGCTCGACATCCATTGCATTCGGTCCCCTGGGGGGAGTTGCCCACATGTGCAGTCCTGTCCAAGGTTTCTCATTGTCACTGTCACCTACGTCCCACTGGGGTGAGTATTTCCTTGCCCTTTTGTGGGCCCTACCGAGGATGTCGTTGTGGTTTGTGCAGCCCTTTGAGACACTTGTGATTTAGGGCTATATAAATAAACATTGATTTATTGATTGATTGATAATATCGGCAGGCCGATATTATCGGGCATCTCTAGTTTTGCTTGATTGTAAAAGATACACAACTATCGAAGAGCTGGTCTGAGAAGTAAAAGAGGAGCGATGTTCATATCTTGTTAAAGGCCTACTGAAATGAGATTTTTTTAATTAAACGGGGATAGCAGGTCCATTCTATGTGTCATACTTGATCATTTCGCGATATTATCATATTTTTGCTGAAAGGATTTAGTAGAGAACATCGACGATAAAGTTCGCAACTTTTGGTCGCTAATAAAAAAGCCTTGCCTGTACCGGAAATAGCAGACGATGTGCGCGTGACGTCACGGGTTGTTGGGCTCCTCACATCCTCACATTGTTTATAATTACAGCCTACAGCAGCAAGAGCTATTCGGACCGAGAAAGCAACGGTTTCCCCATTAATTTGAGCAAGGATGAAAGATTTGTGGATGAGGAAAGTTAGGGTGAGGCACTAAAAAAAATAAATAAAAAAAGCGACGGTTCCGGGCGGCGGCATTGGTAGCGTTTCAGATGTAATTAGACACATTTACTAGGACAATTCTGGAAAATCCCTTATCTGCTTAGTGTGTTCATAGTATTTTAGTGAGATTCTAAAAGTCATACCTGAAAGTCGGATGGCTGCGGTGAACGCCAGAGTCTCTTAAAGAGAAGCCATGGAGAAGCCAAGATCACATCTGCTTTTTTGACATCTGCAGCAGGAGGTCCCATAATCCACTGAAGTCTCCGGTAAGAGCTGACTTAATATCACAATTTTCCCATCCAAAAACTTACTGGTTGACGTAGAGAAACATGTTCACTTGACCGCTCTTAGTTAAAGCTTCACAACAAACAAAGAAACACCGGCTGTGTTTCGGTGCTAAAGGCACTGTTGGTTTTCCATCAACAGCATTCTTATTTATAGTCTCCATTATTATTTGAAGAAATCGCAAAAGATTCAGCAACACAGATGTCCAAATTACTGTGTATTTATGCGATGAAAAGAGACTACTTTTAGCTGTAAGTGGTGCTGGACTAAAATGTTTCCTCCAACCAATAACGTCACAAACACGCGTCATCATTCCGCGATGTTTTCAACAAGAAACTCCGCGGGAAATTTAAAATTGTAAACCGGCCGTATTGGCATGTGTTGCAATGTTAATATTTCATCATTGATATATAAACTATCAGACTGCTTCGTCGCTAGTAGTGGCTTTCAGTAGGCCTTTAATATTCACTGTTTTATTGTTCATACTTAATAATGTAAATCCTATCATCTCTAGTAATAAATAGTATTTCCTGTGAATATCACATTCCATATTTTGGAACCTCCAGCTGGGCCAGCTCCTGTCGTCCACGTGCAAAGAGCTCCCGGGTCCCAAAGAGAGCCGGCGCACCGCCAAGGAGCTCTGGGACGTGGTGGTGCAGATCTGCAGCGTCTCCATCCAGCACAAGCGCAGCAACGACGGCCGAGTGGGCCTGATCAAGCACCGGGAGTCCTCCATGGGGATCCTGCACAGGTGCTCTTCACGCTCCGCAAGCCGGTCTTGTGTCGGAGCTCCTTCTAATTACTCTGACCCCTTCTCGTCCATCCAGGAGTAAGCTGATTACCTTTGTCACCAAGATCAGGGTGAGTACGCCACACGAATGCAGACGGGCGAACCCATGTGACGCCTCTTATCGTGTTTTGGTCCCAGGAGCCGTTGGTGCTGACGACCCTCATCTCGCTTTTTGTGAGGCTGCACTCCATCGTGAGGGTACGTCGTCCGCTTCCCGCCGCTCTCTTCGCACAAGTGACACGTTGCTAACTCCCCCCTGCGCCCTCCTCTCAGGATGACATCGTCAACGAAGTGACCGCCGAGCATCTCTCCATCTGGCCGTCGTCTCTCCCCAAGTTAGTTGGCTCTGACCTCCTCCCTTCCTCCTCCCCGACCCCACGCTAAAAAGGCGCGTACGTGTGCAGCATACAGGCGGTCGACGTGGAGGCCGTGGCGGTGACGGTTAAAGAGCTGGTGACCTACGCCCTCACGCTCAACCCCAACAACCAGTCGTGGCTCATCACGCAGGCCGACATCTACTTTGGTATGGCGGCAACGCAGCTGCACTTTTTGCTCCGCCTTTTCGGCACATGGGAAGTAAACGTTAGCTCAATGAAAACATTTTAGCAGTAGCAGCTTTGTTATTGTGAGTAAGCGAAGTGAGTTATATTTGTATATAGCGTTTTTCGCTAGTGACTCAAAGCGCTTTTACATAGTGAAACCTAAGTTACATTTTTAAACCAGTGTGGATGGCACTGGGAGCAGGTGAGTAAAGTGTCTTGCCCAAGGACCGGGGATCGAACCTGGAACCCTCAAGTTGCTGGCACGGCCACTCTACCAACCGAGCTATTCCGCCCTAATGTACAGTGTGTGTAAAATCTTAATGGAGGCTTTTAGGGCATTTATAGGCGTAATACATCAACTTGCATTATTGGTTGACTCTTGCTATCGTCTAATTATGAATTAGAATTCTTTAAAAAGAGAACAACGTACTGTATGTGTTCTTTTCTCACATAAGGATTTCGAATGATAGCCACAATTCTCAAAACAAGGGAAGTTACCTTTTAATATGGCCCACCACTTCTTTGAATTTGGCCAACCATTTCATTTGATGTGACCAGCCACATCGTTTACAGTAGACAGCCACTTAATTTGATGTTAGCATCCACATCAAATGATGTGGCCTGCCACTTCATTTTAATGACCCGCTGCTTCGTTTACTATAATGTGTCCCACCCCCCTCATTTAATGTGGCCTGCCCGCAACATTTGATGTGACCAGGCTACTCAATCTGATGTAGCCCACCGCTTCTTTTATTGTACTGTGGCCCGCCCGCCTCATTTAAATGGCCCAACACTTTTTTTAACATGGCCAGCCCCTTGATTTGAAGTGGCCACCCACGTCAAATGATGTGACCACCCACGTCAAATGATGTGGCTCGACCCTTCTTTTATTTTGGCCTGCCACTTAATTTTATTACCCGCTGCTTCGTTTACTGTAAGGTGGCCCACCCCCCTCATTTAAAGTGGCCTGCCCGCATCATTTGATGTGACTAGGCAACTCAGTCTGATGTAACCCACCGCTTCTTTTATTGTACTGTGGCCCGCCTGCCTCATTTAAATTGGCCTAACACTTTTTTTAACATGGCCAGCACCTTGATTTGATGTGGCTCGACCCTTCTTTTATTTTGACCTGCCACTTCATTTTAATGACCCACTGCTTCATTTACTGTAAGGTTGCCCACCCCCCTCATTTAAGTTGGCCTCCCCGCATCATTTGACGTGACTAGGCAACTCAATCTAATGTAGCCCACCGCATCTTTTATTGTAAGGTGGCCCGCCCGCCTCATTTAACTTGGCCCACTACTTTTTTTTAATTTGGCCAGCCACATCAAATAATGTGACCACCCACGGTAAATGATGTGACCACCCACATCAAATGATGTGGCTCGACCCTTCTTTTATTGTGACCTGCCACTTCATTTTAATAACCCACTGCTTCATTTACTGTAATGTGGCCTGCACCCCCCTCATTTCATGTGGCCTGCCCGCATCATTTGATGTGATCAGGCAACTAAGTCTGATGTGGCCCACCGCTTTATTTATTGTAAGGTGGCCCGCCCGCCTCGTTTAATAGGGCCCACCACTTCTTTTAATCTGGCCAGCCACATGATTTGATGTGACCAGCCACATCAAATCATGTGGCTTGACGCTTCTTTTATTGTGCCCTGCCACTTCATTTTAATAACCTACTGCTTCATTTACTGTAATGTGGCCTGCACCCCCCTCATTTCATGTGGCCTGCCCGCATCATTTGATGTGATCAGGCAACTAAGTCTGATGTGGCCCACCGCTTTATTTATTGTAAGGTGGCCCGCCCGCCTCGTTTAATAGGGCCCACCACTTCTTTTAATCTGGCCAGCCACATGATTTGATGTGACCAGCCACATCAAATCATGTGGCTTGACGCTTCTTTTATTGTGCCCTGCCACTTCATTTTAATAACCTACTGCTTCATTTACTGTAATGTGGCCTGCACCCCCCTCATTTAATGTGGCCTGCTCGCATCATTTGATGTGATCAGGCAACTAAGTCTGATGTGGCCCACCGCTTTATTTATTGTAAGGTGGCCCGGCCCGCCCACCTCATTTAATAGGGCCCACCACTTCTTTTAATCTGGCCAGCCACATGATTTGATGTGACCAGCCACGTCAAATGATGTGGCTTGACGCTTCTTTCATTGTGGCCCGCTACTTCATTTTAATGACCCGCTGCTTCATTTACTGTAAGGTTGCCCACTCCCCTATTTAAATCTGGCCTGCCTGCATCATTTGATGTGATCAGGCAACTATATCTGATGTGGCCCGCCGCTTCATTTACTGTAAGGTGCCCCCCCCCTCATTTAATGTGGCCTGCCCGCCTCATTTGATGTGATCAGGTAACTAAGTCTGATGTGGTCCACCGCTTCATTTATTGTAAGGTGGGTTGGCCCACCCGCCTCATTTAAAATGCCCCGCCACTTCTTTTAATCCGGCCAGCCTCTTGATTTGACGTGACCAGCCACTGAATTTGATTTGGCCAGCCACATCAAATAATGTGACTCAACGCTTCATTTACTCTAGCCCGCCACTTAATTGTAAGGTGGCCCGTCCGCCTCGTTTAAAGTGGCATGCCCTCATCATTTGATGTGACCAACCACTTCATATGATGTTACCAGGTAATTGAATTGGTTTTGGCTCACTGACTAATTTAAAGTGGCCTGGCCCTTCATTTAACGTGACCCACCAGCTATAAAATATAATAATGTGATTTTTGCCAATCAAAATGTGTTTTTCTTCCCTGCAGCGACCAACCAGTACTCTGCGGCACTCAACTTTTACCTTCAGGCCGGCGCCGTGGCCTCGGACTTCTTCACTAAAGCCGTCCCGCCTGACGTCTACTCGGACCAGGTGGGTGGTTTGGTTTGCGAGGACACGCGGCGGTTCTGCTCTTTAGGTGGTCCTCATTGTGCGACGTGTGTGCCCTGTACCCCCGAACAGGTGCTGAAGAGGATGATCAAGTGCTGCTCCATGATGAACTGCCACACGCAGGTTGGAGGCTCTCGCCGTCGCTCCCGTTCTGGTCCTTAAAGAGGACCTGCACTTTATCTGACTTTTTCCCACCATTCACAACCCGTATGTGAGACAAGAACACATGGGTGGTTCTTTTTTATGCACTCTAACTTGTAAATAAACACCGGAAAAAGTCAGCTAACAATGAAAGTAATTGCAATCACTCTTTTCTGCCCATATAGTTAAAAAAAACATCCATAAACCTTCATTAACCTTTTATATACATATATATATGTAATGTAGTATCCGTTACTTTCAAAATAACATGTAACATTTACCTATTTTGCTAATTTTTAAGCGGATTGTGGTGCATTAATTTCACAGACGCACCACAACGTTCACTTTTCCTTCAACAACAACCCTCCTAACATGAGAGACAACAAAGACTACTTCCGGACCAGTAAGGATCCTTAAATGTATATTTTTTTTAGCCTGAATATAAGGAGGACATTTTAGAAGCTGAGTGATAAACAGATGCAGCAATTATCAGCAGGGCTAATCAAGAAATAAAAACTACGAACACAATAAAACAGTCACTTACTGTACAATGTCTGCTCCCTGTGATGCCGACTGATAGGATGTTTCTGTCTTCCCGTTTAGATGAAGAATTAATCATAAATAAAAACCACGAACATGATAAAACAATCACCTACTGTACAATATCTGCTCCCTGGGATGCCGACTGATAGGATGTTTCAATCTTCCCGTTTAGATGAAGAATTAATCATAAATAAAAACCACGAACATGATAAAACAATCACCTACTGTACAATGTCTGCTCCCTGGGATGCCGACTGGTGGGATGTTTATATCTTTCCGTTTAGATGAACTAATCATAAATAAAAACCACTAACTGGAGAAAACAATCACCTACTGTACAATGTCTGCTCCCTGGGATGCCGACTGATGGGATGTTTCTATCTTTCCGTTTAGATGAAGAATTAATCATAAATAAAAACCACGAACATGATAAAACAATCACCTACTGTACAATGTCTGCTCCCTGGGATGCTGACTGATAAGATGTTTCTATCTTCCCCTTTAGATAAAGAATTAATCATAAATAAAAACCACGAACAAGATAAAACAATCACCTACTGTACAATGTCTGCTCCCTGGGATGCCGACTGATGGGATGTTTCTATCTTTCCGTTTAGATAAAGAATTAATCATAAATAAAAACTACAAACATGATAAAACACTTACTGTACAATGTCTGCTTCCTGGGATGCTGACTGATGGATGTTTATATCTTCCCGTTTGGATAAAGAATTAAACAAAAACTACGTACATGATTAAACAATCACTTACTGTACAATGTCTGCTCCCTGGGATGCCGAAAGATGGGATGTTTATATCTTCCCGTTTGGATGAAGAATTAAACAAAAACTACGTACATGATAAAACAATCACTTACTGTACAATGTCTGCTCCCTGGGATGCCGAAAGATGGGATGTTTATATGTTTCCGTTCAGATGAAGAATTAATAATAAATAAAAACTACAAACATGATAAAACAATCACTTACTGTACAATGTCTTTTCCCTGGGATGCCGACTGATGGGATGTTTCTATCTTTCCGTTTAGATGAAGAATTAATCATAAACAAAAACTACTAACATGATAAAACAATCACTTACTGTACAATGTCTGCTCCCTGGGATGCTGACTGATGGGATGTTTGTATCATTCCGTTTAGATGAACTAATCATAAATAAAAACCACTAACTGGATAAAACAATCACCTACTGTACAATGTCTGCTCACTGGGATGCCGACTGATGGGATGTTTATATCTTTCCGTTTAGATGAAGAATTAATCATAAATAAAAACTACTAACATGATCACTCAATCAGTTACCGTACAATGTCTGCTCTCTGGGATGCCGACTGATGGGTTGTTTCTATCTTTCCGTTTCGATGAAGAATTAATCATAAATAAAAACTACTAACATGATAAAACAATCACTTACTGTACAATGTCGGCTCCCTTGGATGCCGACTGTTGGGATGTTTCTATCTTTCCGTTTAGATGAAGAATTAATCATAAAGGTGGGCAGAAACGAGTGTCTTTTCGTGTTTTTCTCACCATCTGCGGGTCTAAGTTGGATGTCAAAGTTGACCAATTTCTCAGTTTATGTAGACAACCTTCTACTAACCAGGTGAGAGGCATGATTTATAAACGAGGATTAACTTTCACCAACTCAGAGGCTCAGTATGGTAATACAGCAGCATACGATAGCGAGCTCTCTGTTATCCCGGCGCCGCTAAAAGTAGTTCCTCGGCATAAGCGCTAATAATAACAAAATCGCTAATATTGAATTATTATTCAGGTCAGGACAAGTGAATGGTTGATGGTTTTGGGATGTTTTTAAGAGGGCAAAATAGACATACTGACTGCTAATACAAATTAGAATGCATAAAAAAATTACATTGTGAATGATCGGGAAAATACATTTTAAAAAGTGCTGTTCCCTGTTAACCCCGGTGTTCTGTTTCCTGATAGGTCGCCGTTCTTTGCCAGTTCCTGAGAGAAGTCGACTACATGACGGCGTTCAAGGCGCTCCAGGAGCAGAACAGGTGCGTCCGCCCAAACAACGCCAGATAAACCCTTCCCTTTATTAACATGTGTGTGTGCGTGCGTGTGTGTGCTTGTGTGTGCGTGTGTGTGTGTGTGTGACTTCAACGCAGCCACGACGCCATGGACTCCTTCTATGACTACATCTGGGACGTCACCATCCTGGAGTACCTCACGCGTATCCTTCCCCCTCGCTCCAACGGACAGCTCGCCGACACTTTTTTGATATCACCCTAACGCAAGCGCCTACAGATATTCACCATAAGCGCGGCGAAGCGGAAAAGCGACAAATAGCGGTAAGACGCGAATTGATTGACTGTAATATTTGGTGCACTGAGCATCATCGTCTTTCCAAAGGCATTATGCAACTGTGCCTCATTTAGTGCTGCAAGGTTCTTTTAAAAGGGAACTGCACACAAGTTTTACCTCTGGTCAAGAAACGTAAATGGAGTATTGAGGGGTTTTTTTAATTTTATTTTTTAGAGGGTTTTAGTGTATTACCTTTTATCTGCAGTTAGCCACCTCGCACTTGCCATATTTTACGACTTAGAATGCATAAAAAAAGGAAAACGCTGAGACGTTGAGCTGCTGCATCACCTCTGAGTTGGTGAGAGTTAATCCTAGATAATTATTAGTGTAAGTTTCCGTCCACCTTTTTTTTTTTATGATTAATTCTTCATCTAAACGGTAAGATATAAACATCCCATCAGTCGGCATCCCAGGGAGCAGACATTGTACAGTAAGTGATTTTTTTATTATGTTTCTAGTTTTTTTTCTTGATCGGTGCTGCTGCTATTAGCTTCGTCTGTTTATCACTCAGCTCCCAAAATACGTAATCGTTACATGTTATTTTGAATGTGACGGATACTACACTATGTATATACTTGGCGTGTATATAAAAGGTTAATCAAGGTTTTTGGATCTCTTTAAAGAAAAAAAACTATGGGCAGAAAATAACTATTTCTATTACCTCCATTGTTAGCTGACTTTTGCAAGTGTTTTTTTTACGGCTTAGAATGCATAAAAAAGAAGAACACAGAGATGTTGAGCTGCTGCATTGCCTCTAAGTTGGTGAGAGTTAATCCTAGATTATTATTATTAGTTTCTGTCCACCTTTTTTTTTTTTAATGATTAATTCTTCATCTAAACCGGAAGATATAAACATTCCATCAGTCGGCACCCCAGGTAGCAGACATTGTACAGTAAGTGATTGTTTTATTAGGTTTCTAGTTTTTTTTCTTGATTGGTGCTCTTAGCTTTGTCTGTTTATCACTCAGCTCCCAAAATAGGTAATCGTTACATGTTATTTTGAATGTGACGGATACTACACTATGTATATACTTGGCGTGTATATAAAAGGTTAATCAAGGTTTTTGGATCTTTTAAAAAAAAAACTATGGGCAGAAAAGAACTATTTCTATTACCTCCATTGTTAGCTGACTTTTGCAAGTGTTTTTTTTACGACTTAGAATGCATAAAAAAGAAGAACACTGAGATGTTGAGCTGCTGCATCGCCTCTGAGTTGGTGAGAGTTAATCCTAGATTATTATTATTAGTTTCTGTCCACCTTTTTTTTATGATTAATTCTTCATCCAAACGGGAAGATATAAACATCCCATCAGTCGGCACCCCAGGGAGCATACATTGTACAGTAAGTGATTGGTTTTATTATGTTTCTAGTTTTTTTTCTTGATCGGTGCTGCTGCTATTAGCTTCGTCTGTTTATCACTCGGCTCCCAAAATAGGTAATCGTTACATGTTATTTTGAATGTGACAGATACTACACTATGTATATACTTGGCGTGTATATAAAAGGTTAATCAAGGTTTTTGGATCTCTTTAAAGAAAAAAAACTATGGGCAGAAAAGAACTATTTCTATTACCTCCATTGTTAGCTGACTTTTGCAAGTGTTTTTTTACGACTTAGAATGCATGAAAAAGAAGAACACTGAGATGTTGAGCTACTGCATCGCCTCTGAGTTGGTGAAAGTTAATCCTAGATTATTATTATTAGTTTCTGTCCACCTTTTTTTTTTTAATGATTAATTCTTCATCTAAACCGGAAGATATAAACATCCCATCAGTCGGCACCCCAGGGAGCAGACATTGTACAGTAAGTGATTGTTTTATTATGTTTCTAGTTTTTTTTCTTGATTGGTGCTGCTGCTATTAGCTTTGTCTGTTTATCACTCAGCTCCCAAAATAGATAATCGTTACATGTTATTTTAATCCAACTTTTTTTTATTGACTTTTTCACATATACAGAAAAAAGGTGCAAGTCGAAACAGTACAATTTTAAAGTCAGTGAATTCTTCATACCCTTACCCCTAAAGTGTGGAATTGCCGTTTCAAGGGATACCCAGGCCGGGAGGGTCTGAGAGCTTCCATCCATCCAGTATAGGAGTTTCTGTACATTAGCCGCCCAATAGTACTGTCTAAAATTAGGGAGTGCAAGCCCTCCCTCAGATTTGGGAGATTGTAGGACCGACTTGCGGATTCGGGCCGATCCGGCCCCCCATAAAAATTTGGATATTGATTTGTCTAATTTATCAAAAAAAGATTTAGTAATGAATATGGGGATATGTTGGAAAAGGTAAAGGAATTTAGGCAGAGTGATCATCTTGATAAGATTGATCCGGCCAGCGAGAGATGATGGTAAAACAGACCAGCGGGCAAAGTCCTTCTCCATTTTTTCAACTAGGGGTAGAAAATTTCCCCGGAGCATGTCAGACATAGCCGGAGTAATAAAAATTCCCAAGTAATGGATCCCGTCCTGTGCCCATTTGAATGCAGCTAAAGATCGCGGTAACTGTTTAGCTAGGGAATTGATCGGAAATAGTTCACTTTTTTGGTAATTAAGTTTGTAGCCAGAGTGTGTGCCAAACCGCTCCAAAATGTTAAAGATTACTGGGAGTGAGCTAGCAGGATCTGAGATGTATAGGAGCAAGTCATCCGCATAAAGCGACACTTTGTGCAACGTGTCCGACCGAGTGATACCTTTAAAGCCCCTCTCCGCGCGCAGCCAAAGTGCAAGGGGTTCTATCGCAATAGCAAACAGTAATGGAGACAGCGGGCAACCTTGTCTGGTACCTCTTTTAAGAAAAACTGGGGAGGACAGTGTATTATTTGTGCGTACCGAAGCTACAGGGGACGAGTATAAAAGTTTAACCCAAAGAATAAAATCTTCATTAAAACCAAACCGACCCATAACATCAAATAGATATTCCCATTCGACCCTATCAAAGGCTTTCTCCGCGTCGAGGGACACCACCACTTCCGGGATTGAGGGGTTTGGCGAATGAATAATGTTTAGGAGGCGCCGAGTGTTGTGTGAGGATTGCCGGCCTAACATAAAACCTGTTTGATCCAACGATATGATGGAAGGCATCACCCTTTGGAGCCGGAGAGCAAGAACCTTGGACAGAATTTTTAAATCTACATTTAAGAGCGAAATTGGTCTATAGCTGCTGCAAAGCTGGGGGTCTTTCTCTTTTTTTAGTATGAGAGAAATGGTGGCCCTCGATAAGGATTCTGGGAGGCGATGGTTCAGGAATGCTTCATTATACATGTCTCTTAGAGCCGGAGCAAGAACACTGGAGAAAGTTTTATAATATTCTGCACTAAAACCATCTGGACCGGGCGATTTATTACTTTGTAAGGATTTGATGGCTTCTGTGATCTCGAGGACACTAATGGGCTGACCCAAGCCCCTCACAGCTCCATGTTCGATCTGGGGGAATGTTATATCATTAAATAGTTCATGTGAAGAAGGGGGGCAGTCTGACGTATATAATGTTGTATAAAATGCGGCAAATGTTTCATTTATCTTAGCTGGATCAGTATGTAGTTCTCCTGTGTTAGAGCGAATAAATGTAATTAGCCTCGACGATGCTTCCTCCCTAACCCGGTGGGCTAAGAGCTTGCCAGCTTTTTCCCCAGATTCGAAAAATCGTTGTCTGGATTTGAGTAGTTGTAATTTTGCTGTATTGACAGACATAAGGTCAAAGTCAGTTTGTAGGCGAAGGCGTTCTTTATATAGTGTCGAGTCCCTGTTTAAAGCGTACTTATCGTCAAGATCCTTAATCATACGGAGCAGCCCATTGATTTGAATGGTTTCTGTCTTATTTAAATTTGAAATAAAAGATATAAGTTGACCTCTAATATAAGCTTTAGATGCCTCCCATAATATACCTCTTCCAATTTCTGGTGAATCGTTCAGTTCGAAAAAACACTCAATTTGATCGTGGAGGAAATTCCTATAATTGTCTTCTGCTAGTGAGGCTGAGTTGAATCGCCATTGTTTAAGGGGTCTAGGTTGAGTGTCCATATTGATGTCGACTGAGGTGGGAGCATGATCAGAGATTACAATACTATGGTAATTACATGTTTTAATTTTGGAAAGTAGTCTATTGTCGAGAAGAAAGAAGTCTATCCGAGTGTAAGTGTGATGTACATGAGAGAAATAGGAGAATTGCTTAATTGTAGGGGAGGCGTGTCTCCACGGGTCTGTAAGGCCTAACTGTTTAGCAAAAGTATCCAATGTTTTAGCTGAATTAGATAAGGGAGCCAGTTTGTTAGATGATCGGTCCAGTACAGGGTCCTGCACCAGGTTAAAGTCCCCGCCCATGATAATCAAATGATTTCCAATGTTTGGAAATGATGTAAACAATTTAGTCACATAAGAATTGTCATCCCAGTTAGGTCCATAAACGCTAGCGAGTATGACTGGGATGCCTTGCAGTTTTCCAGACACAATGATATAACGGCCGGCAGGGTCTGCTACAGTTTGGTTAAGTTCGAATGAAATATTTTTACGAATTAGGATGGCTGTGCCCCTGGCCCTTTCGTTGAATTTTGAATGAAAAATATGGCTGATCCAGGCTCTTTTAAGTCGTGAAATCTCTCTGTTGCGAAGGTGGGTCTCCTGAATGAAAAATATATCTCCTTTGAGGTGTTGCAAATGGGTCAAGACCCTCCCAACTTTAGTGGCGCTCCCCACACCCCTCACATTCCATGAAACAAATCTGAGTGTATTACTGGTGCTTGTCATTTCTCACCATGTCCAACTAGGGGAGCAGAACGGGCTGATGTGTACAAGCGGATCAGGAGGGGGGCTGATGCACGGTAACTGGGAACTGCAGAGGGTACTAGTAAGAGGAGGGGGTAAAACAGAAGCGTGAGAGGAAGGAATGAGGTGATAAACAAACCAATAAAAACATATATGTACAGAAAACACAGCAAGCTCACACACACACTCACACTCACAGACACAACAACATACAATAATGCCAGGTGTGTTACACCTGGCAACCACCTACAGGACCATCGTCCCAGGACCTGAGAACCCCATTGTCGAACCTGAACCTTCAGTGTCCTTTTCACAGCAGTGCGTTGTCCTTGCGCCTGCATGGACGTATCCATAACGGCTTCCGGTTTTTCCACCTCCCGAGAACAACAGATTGGCTCCAACTGAGTCCGAACATTTTAAAGTGCATCAAAACTGCAGTATATTCCTTCGAGACACCTAGTACCTAGTATCAAAACAACTTCAGAAAAGCAAGAAAAGTAAATTAAAAAAAGTATAAACAACTCAAATGGCATGTAGTTGGATAAAGTATAAGTAAGTGGTGTCACATATGTATATACATATAAATATACACATACATACACACACATAAGCAATGTATACGCCTATGGATGTATGGATATGGAATAATAGTAACCAGTTAAGAAATAGGTATATCAGCAGTTAGGTCAAATAATAATAGTAATACTAGAAAAGATAAACCACTGTGTAATATATATCTATTAGAACGTGATAAGTAAATGTAATGGGAAGACAAAAGAATTCGAACGTCGATGTACCAAAATAAAATAAACAATATCGATGGTTGTTTAAACCCTAATGACAGTAATTGTATATTTAACAGGTTAGCTCTGGAATGTCAGCATAATATATTAGCTAAATGGTTAAACAAAAAGTGAATGACAAAAAGTGAATGAGAGTGGATTCAATGAGTGACCACACAGATGTAATGTTCACAGTCAGGCCTAGAGTTGGCGTTACGTTGGCATAGTTAAACGTGATAGAACAGGCCCGGCACGTGTTTTAAGGTTGGTGCCGGCAGTGTAGCCTCCAGACATGGCTGTAGTTAGCCAAGCTAGTGCCGTCCCGCCATGCATTGTGAGGTAGTCACATCATATCAAACAAAGTTTCATTAAAGTCATACCAACTAATGTTAGTCGTTCGCCTGCTCTTGGTTGCGTTGATTATGAGACTTGACGAGGTCTTGGGCGTCTTTCACAGATGCGAGTCGTCGTCTCTTTCCATCCTTGGTTGAAACCATTAGCTTAGCCGGGTAGTGGAGGGCTGGTTTGAGGCCCAGGTTGTAGAGGTCTTTCATGACGTCCCGGTACACGGCCCGCTGTTCCAGTATTTCAGGGCAGTAGTCTTCGAAGATGTGTATCGGTGAGTCCTTATACATTAATTTGCCTCTGCGTTTCCGAGCTTCCCGCACCACCAGCTCCCTCGTTTGGAATCGGTGGAAGCATATCACAACCGGTCTCGGCTTCTCACCGGGGCCTGGCTTCGCTGTTAGCGAGCGGTGGGCACGGTCCAGCTCCGGGGTCGACGACAACGTATGTTCACCCAAGACTTCGACCAGCAATTGAGAGAAGAACGTTGTTGGGTTTGTACCTTCAATGCTTTCGGGTACGCCGACAATTCTAATGTTGTTCCGACGGCTTCTACTCTCCAAATCTATTAGCTTAGCTTTTAGCCTCGCGTTCTCCTCAGTTACAAATGTTAGCTTGGTGTCCATAGCCAACAGTTCTAGTGAGGAGAGGCGCTTCTGGTGTTCCAGAAGTGTGGACTGAATACAATCTAGCGTGGTGTTGAGTTTGGAAAAGGCGAAGTTAAACTCCGACGAGAGAGAAGTCTTGTGGTCCGTTAGCATTGTCGTTAGCGTAGCCATGATGGTGCTTGCCGCCAAGTCTTCCTTCTTTTGCTCCTCCTTTTTGGCTCTATTAGACATTTTCTCGTTCAGCGCGGTAAGGTATTAGTACTATAATAACGGTGATAGCAATTACTGCAATCAGTCGAGCTATACTGAATAGTAGGACTTAAATGTGCGGGAGCGTGAAAAAGTGCGACTACTCCATCTTGTCGCCAACCGGAAGTCGTTACATGTTATTTTGAATGTGACGGATACTATACTATGTATATACTTGGCGTGTATATAAAAGGTTAATCAAGGTTTTTGGATCTTTAAAAAAAAAAAACTGGGCAGAAAATAACTATTTCTATTACCTCCATTGTTAGCTGACTTTTGCAAGTGTTTTTTTTACAACTTAGAATGCATAAAAAAGAAGAACACTGAGATGTTGAGCTGCTGCATCGCCTCTGAGTTGGTGAGAGTTAATCCTAGATTATTATTATTAGTTTCTCTCCACCTTTTTTTTATGATGAATTCTTCATCTAAACGGAAATATATAAACATCCCATCAGTCGGCATCCCAGGAGCAGACATTGTACAGTAAGTGATTATTTTATTATGTTACTAGTTTTTATTTCTTGATTGGTGCTGCTGCTATTACCTTCCTCTGTTTATCTCTAAGCTCCCAAAATAGGTAATCGTTACATGTTATTTTGAATGTGACGGATACTACATTATGTATATACTTGCCGTGTATATAAAAGGTTAATGAAGGTTTTTGGATCTTTTAAAAAAAAAAAACTATGGGTGGAAAAGAGCCATTTCTATTACCTCCATTGTTAGCTGACTTTTGCAAGTGTTTATTTACGACTTAGAATGCATAAAAATTAAAAACTGAAATGTTGAGCGGCTGCATTGCCTCTGTGTTGGTGAGAGTTAATCCTAGATTACGAATCATGCCTCTTACCTGGAAGGTTGTGTACATAAACTGAGAAATGGGTCAACTTTGACATCCAACTTAGACCCGGACATTGCGAGAAAGACACTAGTTTCTGTCCACCTTTTTTTTTTTAAATGATTAATTCTTCATCTAAACGGGAAGATATAAACATCCCATCAGTCGGCATCCCAGGGAGCAGACATTGTAGAATAAGTGATTGTTTTATTATGTTTATAGTTTTTATCTGCTGCATTTGTTTATCACTCAGCTCCCAAAACCTGTAGCTCAGCCTCCTTATATTCAGGCTAAAAAAATATACATTTAAGGATCATCATTGGTCCCAAAGTTAGTCTTTTTTGTCTCTCATTATTAGTAGTGTTGTTGTTGAAGCGAACGTTGTAATACGTCTGTGAAATGAACGTGCTGCTGTCTGCTTAAAAATTTGCTAAATAAGTAATCATTATATGTTATTTTGAATGTGACGGATACTACATTATATACTTGGCGTGTATGTAAAAGGTTAATGAAGATTTTTGGATCTTTTTTTTTTTAGCTCTATGGGCAGAAAATAACTATTCCTATTACCTCCATTGTTAGCTGACTTTTGCAAGTGTTTATTTACGATTTAGAATGCGTAAAAATCAAAAACACGTGTTTTTGTCTTACATAAGGATTGTGAATGATGGGCAAAAAAAAAAAAAAAAGGAGTGCAGTAACCTTTTAAGAACGCCTTTCCCGCGTCCACAGATAAAAGCCATCGGCCAGACGGAGTTGAACACCAGCAACCCGGAGGAAGTTCTGCAGCTGGCGGCGCAGAAACGCAAGAAGAAGTTCTTACAGGCCATGGCCAAACTTTACTTCTAAGCAGCACTGAATCACAACACCTGAATGTGCATTTTTATTTTGTGGTCGAAAATACATGAAATAAATTAACTTTTTGTACACATGGGGCTTCTTTCACACAGAAGTTTGTTTGGAAAAAGAAAAAAAAGACTAATAATTTTGAGGTAATTTCATCAATGTACAGCCGGGGTCACCAACGCGGTGCCTGCGGGCACCAGGTAGCCCATAAGGACCAGATGAGTAGCCTGCTGACCTGTTCTAAAAATAGTTTAAATAGCAGCACTTACCAGTGAGCTGCCTCTATTTTATAAATTGTATTTATTTACTAGCAAGCTTGTCTCACTTTGCTCGACATTTTTAATTCTAAGAGAGACAAAACTCAGAATTTTAAAATCCAAGAAAACATTTTAAAGACTTGGTCTTCACTTGTTTAAATAAATTAATTTATTTTTTTACTTTGCTTCTTATAACTTTCAGAAAGACAATTTTAGAGAAAAAATACAACCTTAAAAATGATTTCAGGATTTTTAAACACATATACCTTTTTACCTTTTAAATTCCTTCCACTTTTTCCTAACAATTTAAATCAGTTATAGTAAATAATTTTTTTTATTGTAATGAATAATACATTTTAATTTAATTCTTCATTTTAGCTTCTGTTTTTTCGACAAAGAATATTGTGAAATATTTCTTTAAACTTGTGATTAAAATTCCAAAAAAATATTCTGGCAAATCTAGAAAATCTTTAGAATCAAATTTAAATCTTATTTCAAAGTCTTTTGACTTTTAAAATTTTTGTTCTGGAAAATCTAGAAGAAATAATGATTTGTATTTCTTAGAAATATAGCTTGGTCCAATTTGTTATATATTCTAACAGAATGCAGATTGGATTTTAATTTATTTAAAACATGTAATCAAAAATCTAAAATTAATCTTAATCTGGAAAAATTACTAATGATGTTCCATAAATTATTTTTTATTTTTTTCAAAAAGATTCAACTTAGGTAGTTTTTTTCTTCTTTTTTTCGGTTGAATTTTGAATTTTAAAGTCGAAATTGAAGATAAACTATGTTTCAAAATGTATTTATTTATTTTTTCCTGTTTTCTCCTCTTTTAAACCGTTCAATTGTTTTTTTCATCATTTATTCTCTACAAAAAACCTTCCGTAAAAGGAAAAAAAATGTATGACGGAATGACAGACAGAAATACCCTTATATATATATATATATACATATATATACATATATATATATGTATATATATGTATATATATATATATATATATATATATGTATATATATATATATATATATATGTATATATATATGTATATATATATATATATATTTATATATATATGTATATGTATTTATTAAAGGTAAATTGAGCAAATTGGGTATTTTTTGGCAATTTATTTAAGTGTTTATCAAACTGGTAGCCCTTCGCGTTAATCAGTACCCAAGAAGTAGATCTTGGTTTCAAAAAGGTTGGTGACCCCTGATGTAAAGCTTGTGGATTTAGGCGCCATCTAGTGGCGAAAACTATTAAAGGTGAAGGTTCGGTGTTTATTTAAAAAAATATATAAATATGTACATATATACAGAAAGGTGGGATACGTTCAGGTGTTACATTTAGTGTACACGTTTAATATATAGTTGATTTGGTATGCCAATATCGGCTGTATTGGTTGGGCGAGTGTTGTGGTTGTCATGGTGATGAGGCCACATCCGGCCCGCCAAAGCTTTTATTAATCAAGGTGTCCGTCGCTTTAAAGGTCCGCTAGGCAACAATGGCAAGCAGAACATTCGTAGTTTATTGTCCAGTCATTGTTAAAAAAAAAAAAAAGTCCGATTTTTGCAATTCATTCGGATATTTTTTTGTCCCGGGGTCTTTTAACTCACACCGCTGCCAATTTCACTGTGACACATAAGCCTCGCTGTTGCCCCCTGCGGGGTGGCAGGAGTACTGCGTACATGCAGTACGTGTACTGATCGGGGTGCGAGTTTCGAAGCAGGGATGACCACGCCCCGCGCTCCCCGGACCTCATTTGATTGGTCGCTGCAAAGTGTCTTCTTCTTCTTCTGGCTGCTCTCGCTGATTTCTCGGACAGTGCGCCACTTTTGTCCCCATCGGTCGCCGGGGGAAAAGGAGCACCCGTCGTCTTCATCATGACACCTGCTGATGGAAAGTTGACAACATTTCCAGAGAGCAGGAAGGTCCACTTTGAGAGGTAGGTTCCACTTGTTTTCCGTGGTTTTAAACTTGTGATTGCCCGAGTTTATGCTATCGCTGTGTGGCCCTCTGTTGTGAAAACTTCTTTCCTTCAGAAAGTGTTAGGAACCTTGATGGTGGAAGTTTGTTCCACCTCATACTTGACATGTGTTGTGAGACGCTGCTTAAACAATATACCGTATTTCCTTGAATTGCCACCGTGGCTCTAATTAATTTAAAACCTATTCTCACTCCTGCGCTTACCAAAGGCATGCGGTAAAAGTAAGCATGCGCTAATTAATTTAAAACCTCTTCTCACTACGGCACTTACCAAAGGCATGCAGTAAAAATTTGAGTGTGATGTAACCTTGGACCTTAAATCCTACTGAATAGCTCTTAATCTTCTTCCCTTTATGCGATTTGAAATTACTGGTATTGAAATCAGCCTCCTCCATTTTGAAAATGACAGGGGAAGTGTCACTCATGCGCATTATTTTGCAAAGTCAGTTTGACCCGGCAGGCGCCTGCCTTGAATTATATATGCAGGGCATATAGTATATACTGTATGCCCTGATATACTATATGCCCTGCGGCAATTCAAGGAAATACGGAATGTTATCTAACGTTAGTCATTCACTAAAATTTCTTTCTTTCTTTCTTTCTTTCTTTCTTTCTTTTCTATCTATTGTGTTCACTTTTACATCTGGTATTCTACAAAAACGTCTATAAATATATACATATATTTTGTTGATTTCTACATCCAGTATTCTATATAAACATCTATGATTATATCTATTTTGTTCATTACTAAATCTAGTATTCTATATAAACGTCTATGATATATTTTTTGTTCATTACTAAATTTAGTATTCTGTATAAACGTCAATGATTGTATCTATTTTGTTAATTTCTACATCTGGTATTCTATACAAACAACATATCTATTTTGTTCATTTCTAAATCTAGTGTTCTATATAAACGTCTATGATTATATCTATTTTGTTAATTTCTACATCTGGTATTCTATATAAACAACATATCTATTTTGTTAATTTCTAAATCTAGTATTCTATATAAACGTCTATGATTATATCTATTTTGTTAATTTCTACATCTGGTAGTCTATATAAACAACATATCTATTTTGTTCATTTCTAAATCTAGTATTCTATATAAACGTCTATGATTATATCTATTTTGTTAATTTGTAAATGTGGTATTCTATATAAACTTGTATCTATTTTGTTAATTTGTAAATCTAGTATTCTATATAAACGTCTATGATTATATCTATTTTGTTAATTTCTACTTTTAGTATTCTATATAAACATCTATGATTATATCTATTTTGTTAATTTCTACATCTGGTATTCTATATAAACAACATATCTATTTTGTTCATTTCTAAATCTAGTATTCTATATAAACGTCTATGATTATATCTATTTTGTTAATTTCTACTTCTAGTATTCTATATAAACATCTATGATTATATCTATTTTGTTAATTTCTACATCTGGTATTCTATATAAACAACATATCTATTTTGTTCATTTCTAAATCTAGTATTCTATATAAAAGTCTATGATTATATCTATTTTGTTAATTTCTAAATCTAGTATTCTATATAAACATCTATGATTATATCTATTTTGTTAATTTCTACATCTGGTATTCTATATAAACATATCTATTTTGTTCATTTCTAAATCTAGTATTCTATATAAACGTCTATGATTATATCTATTTTGTTAATTTCTACTTCTAGTATTCTATATAAACATCAATGATTATATCTATTTTGTTAATTTCTACATCTGGTATTCTATATAAACATATCTATTTTGTTCATTTCTAAATCTAGTGTTCTATATAAACGTCTACGATTATATCTATTTTGTTAATTTCTACTTCTAGTATTCTATATAAACAACATATCTATTTTGTTAATTTCTACATCTGGTATTCTGTATAAACGACATATCTATTTTGTTCATTTCTAAATCTAGTGTTCTATATAAACGTCTATGATTATATCTATTTTGTTAATTTCTACATCTGGTATTGTATATAAACAACATATCTATTTTGTTAATTTCTATATCTGGTATTCTGTATAAACGACATATCTATTTGGTTCATTTGTAAATCTAGTATTCTATACAAACGTCTATGATTATATCTATTTTGTTAATTTCTACATCTGGTATCTAAATAAACGTCAATGATTATATCTTTTTTGATCATATCTACATATTGTATTCTATAAGAACATCTATGATTATATCTATTTTGTTCATTTCTACTTCTAGTATTCTATATAAACATCTATGATTATATCTATTTTGTTAATTTCTACATCTGTTATTCTATATAAACAACATATCTATTTTGTTCATTTCTAAATCTAGTATTCTATATAAACGTCTATGATTATATCTATTTTGTTAATTTGTAAATGTGGTATTCTATATAAACAACTTTTATCTATTTTGTTAATTTGTAAATCTAGTATTCTATATAAACGTCTATGATTAAATCTATTTTGTTAATTTCTACTTCTAGTATTCTATATAAACATCTATGATTATATCTACTTTAATTTCTACATCTGGTATTCTATATAAACATATCTATTTTGTTCATTTCTAAATCTAGTATTCTATACAAACGTCTATGATTATATCTATTTTGTTAATTTGTACTTCTAGTATTCTATATAAACGTCTACGATTATATCTATTTTGTTAATTTCTACATCTGGTATTCTATACAAACTACATATCTATTTTGTTAATTTCTACATCTGGTATTCTGTATAAACGACATATCTATTTTGTTCATTTCTAAATCTAGTGTTCTATATAAACGTCTACGATTATATCTATTTTGTTAATTTCTACATCTGGTATTCTATACAAACTACATATCTATTTTGTTAATTTCTACATCTGGTATTCTGTATAAACGACATATCTATTTTGTTCATTTCTAAATCTAGTATTCTATATAAACGTCTATGATTATATCTATTTTGTTAATTTGTAAATGTGGTATTCTATATAAACAAGTTGTATCTATTTTGTTCATTTGTAAATCCAGTATTCTATATAAACGTCTATGATTATATCTATTTTGTTAATTTCTACATCTGGTATCTAAATAAACGTCAATGATTATATCTTTTTTGACCATATCTACATATTGTATTCTATATGAACATCTATGATTATATCTATTTTGTTCATTTCTACTTCTAGTATTCTATATAAACATCTATGATTATATATATTTTGTTAATTTCTACATCTGGTATTCTATATAAACAACTTATATCTATTTTGTTCATTTCTAAATCTAGTATTCTATATAAACGTCTACGATTATGTCTATTTTGTTCATTTGTAAATCTAGTATTCTATATAAACATCTACGATTATGTCTATTTCGTTAATTTCTACATCTGGTATCTATGTAAACGTCTATTATATTTTTTTGGTTCATATCTACATCTTGTATTCTATATAAACATGATATCTTGTTTTTTCTACATCTAGCACTCTATATAAACGTCTATGATTATATCTATTTTGTTAATTCCTACATCTGGTATTCTATATAAACAACTTATATCTATTTTTAAAATTTTTAAATCTAGTATTCTATATAAATGTCTATGATTATATCTATTGTTTCATTTCTACATCTGGTATCTAAATAAACGTCTATATCTTTGATCATATCTACAAATTGTATTCTATATGAACATCTATGATTATATCCATTTTGTTTTTTCTACATCTAGCACTCTGTATAGACTTCTTATGATTATATCTATTTTGTTCATTTCTACATTTAGTAGTCTAAACGTCTATGATATATCTATTATGTTCATAGTTACATCCAGTATTATACATAAACATCTATGATTATATCTATTTTGTTGATTTTTACATCTCGTATTCTACATAAACATCTATGATTATATCTATTTTTTCATTTCTACATCTAGTATTCTATATAAACATTTATGATTACATCTATTTTGTTCATTTCTACATTTGGTATTCTATATAAACGTCTATTATATCTATTTTGTTCATTTCAAGAAAAAAAATGAAGTTTCTTAAATATCTTCTCTTTGCAGTCTATTCAATTGAATATAAGCTGAAAATGATTTTTATTCAGATTTTATTTACCATTAAATAACGTGCCAACTTCACTGCTTTTGGGTTTTGTTTTTTGAGTTGGTGAAAGTGAATTCTAGATAATAAATCCCACCTCTCACCTGGATAGTAGAAGATTCTGGACATAAACCAACTTAAATCTAGGTGGTAGTTTGTTGCACTTTTTTTTAAACCCACGTAAGTAATTAATTAATTCATCCAAACGGGAAGAAATAAACAGCCAATCATTCGCATTCCAGTGAGAGGAGAGCAGACATTGTACAGTAAGTGGTGGTTTTATTATGTTTGTAGCTTCTATGTCTTGTTCAGCACCTAGCAATGTTGCTACTTCCTGGAAGTGTTTATCACTCGACTTCTAAAACTTGCAGGGCATTCTCCTTATATTCATGTAAACGGGAAGAAATAAACAGCCCATCCACATTCCAGTGAGAGGAGAGCAGACATTGTACAGTAAGTGATTGTTTTATGATCGTAGTTTTTACATCTTGTTCAGCACCTGGAAATGTTGTTACTTGCTTGAACTGTTTATCACTCGACTTCTAACACTTGTAGGTCATCCTCCTTATATTCATCTAAACGGGAAGAAATAAACATCCCATCATTCGCATTCCAGTGAGAGGAGAGCAGACATTGTACAGTAAGTGATTGTTTTATGTTCGTAGTTTTTACATCTTGTTCAGCACCTGGAAATGTTGTTACTTGCTTGAACTGTTTATCACTCGACTTCTAACACTTGTAGGTCATCCTCCTTATATTCATCTAAACGGGAAGAAATAAACATCCCATCATTTGCATTCCAGTGAGAGGAGAGCAGACATTGTACAGTAAGTGATTGTTTTATGTTCGTAGTTTTTACATCTTGTTCAGCACCTGGAAATGTTGTTACTTGCTTGAACTGTTTATCACTCGACTTCTAACACTTGTAGGTCATCCTCCTTATATTCATGTAAACGGGAAGAAATAAACAGCCCATCCACATTCCAGTGAGAGGAGAGCAGACATTGTACAGTAAGTGATTGTTTTATGATCGTAGTTTTTACATCTTGTTCAGCACCTGGAAATGTTGTTACTTGCTTGAACTGTTTATCACTCGACTTCTAACACTTGTAGGTCATCCTCCTTATATTCATCTAAACGGGAAGAAATAAACATCCCATCATTCACATTCCAGTGAGAGGAGAGCAGACATTGTACAGTAAGTGATTGTTTAATATGTTTGTAGTTTTTATATCTTGTTCAGCACCCAGCAATGTTGCTACTTCCTGGAAGTGTTTATCACTCGACTTCTAAAACTTGCAGGGCATTCTCCTTATATTCATTTAAACGGGAAGAAATAAACATCTCATCATCCACATTCCAGTGAGAGGAGAGCAGACATTGTACAGTAAGTGATTGTTTTATGTTCGTAGTTTTTACATCTTGTTCAGCACCTGGAAATGTTGTTACTTGCTTGAACTGTTTATCACTCGACTTCTAACACCTGTAGGTCATTCATCCTCCTTAAATTCATCCAAACGGGAAGAAATAAACCGCCCATCATTCGCATTCCAGTGAGAGGAGAGCAGAAATTGTACAGTAAGTGATGGTTTTATTATGTTTGTAGCTTTTATGTCTTGTTCAGCACCTAGCAATGTTGCTACTTCCTGGAAGTGTTTATCACTCGACTTCTAAAACTTGCAGGGCATCCTCCTTATATTCATTTAAACGGGAAGAAATAAACATCCCATCATTCACATTCAGTGAGAGGAGAGCAGACATTGTACAGTAAGTGATTGTTTTATGTTCGTAGTTTTTACATCTTGTTCAGCACCTGGAAATGTTGTTACTTGCTTGAACTGTTTATCACTCGACTTCTAACACTTGTAGGTCATCCTCCTTATATTCATCTAAACGGGAAGAAATAAACATCCCATCATTCGCATTCCAGTGAGAGGAGAGCAGACATTGTACAGTAAGTGATTGTTTTATGTTCGTAGTTTTTACATCTTGTTCAGCACCTGGAAATGTTGTTACTTGCTTGAACTGTTTATCACTCGACTTCTAACACTTGTAGGTCATCCTCCTTATATTCATCTAAACGGGAAGAAATAAACATCCCATCATTCGCATTCCAGTGAGAGGAGAGCAGACATTGTACAGTAAGTGATTGTTTTATGTTCGTAGTTTTTACATCTTGTTCAGCACCTGGAAATGTTGTTACTTGCTTGAACTGTTTATCACTCGACTTCTAACACTTGTAGGTCATCCTCCTTATATTCATCTAAACGGGAAGAAATAAACAGCCCATCATTCGCATTCCAGTGAGAGGAGAGCAGACATTGTACAGTAAGTGATCGTTTTATTATGTTCGTAGTTTTGTGTCTTGTTCAGCACCTAGCAATGTTGCTACTTCCTGGAAGTGTTTATCACTCGACTTCTAAAACTTGCAGGGCATTCTCCTTATATTCATTTAAACGGGAAGAAATAAACATCCCATCATTCACATTCCAGTGAGAGGAGAGCAGACATTGTACAGTAAGTGATTGTTTAATATGTTTGTAGTTTGTATATCTTGTTCAGCACCCAGCAATGTTGCTACTTCCTGGAAGTGTTTATCACTCGACTTCTGAAACTTGCAGGGCATTCTCCTTATATTCATTTGAACGGGAAGAAATAAACATCCCATCATCCACATTCCAGTGAGAGGAGAGCAGACATTGTACAGTAAGTGATTGTTTTATGTTCGTAGTTTTTACATCTTGTTCAGCACCTGGAAATGTTGTTCCTTGCTTGAACTGTTTATCACTCGACTTCTAACACCTGTAGGTCATTCATCCTCCTTAAATTCATCTAAACGGGAAGAAATAAACCGCCCATCATTCGCATTCCAGTGAGAGGAGAGCAGAAATTGTACAGTAAGTGATGGTTTTATTATGTTTGTAGCTTTTATGTCTTGTTCAGCACCTAGCAATGTTGCTACTTCCTGGAAGTGTTTATCACTCGACTTCTAAAACTTGCAGGGCATCCTCCTTATATTCATTTAAACGGGAAGAAATAAACATCCCATCATTCACATTCAGTGAGAGGAGAGCAGACATTGTACAGTAAGTGATTGTTTTATGTTCGTAGTTTTTACATCTTGTTCAGCACCTGGAAATGTTGTTACTTGCTTGAACTGTTTATCACTCGACTTCTAACACCTGTAGGTCATCCTCCTTATATTCATCCAAACGGGAAGAAATAAACCGCCCATCATTTGCATTCCAGTGAGAGGAGAGCAGACATTGTACAGTAAGTGATGGTTTTATTATGTTTGTAGCTTTTATGTCTTGTTCAGCACCTAGCAATGTTGCTACTTCCTGGAAGTGTTTATCACTCGACTTCTAACACTTGTAGGTCATCCTCCTTATATTCATCTAAACGGGAAGAAATAAACAGCCCATCATTCGCATTCCAGTGAGAGGAGAGCAGACATTGTACAGTAAGTGATTGTTTTATTACGTTCGTAGTTTTTATGTCTTGTTCAGCACCTAGCAATGTTGATACTTCCTGGAAGTGTTTATCACTCAACTTCTAACACTTTTAAGTCATCCTCCTTATATTCAGGATCAAAAATATAAGTTTCTGGATCATCAATTTTCCCAAACTTGTCTGTTGTCTTTAAGTCAGACCTGAGCAACATATGGCCCATTAAAATGTTCAATCCGGCCCGTTGGACAATCTAAATCATTTGTATTTAGACCTTTAACATCAAATCTGTCCCCGCCATTATGATGTGCTGGGATGTTTTTAAATGACCATAAGTCTTGAACTATAGAACATATTTCAATGGTTGAAATCTGCAATTTTGAGTGTTTTACGAGCAGAGGTGGGTAGAGTAGCCAGAAATTGTACTCAAGTAAGAGTACTGTTACTTTAGAGATTTATTACTCAAGTAAAAGTAAGGAGTACTCATTCAAATATTTACTTGAGTAAAAGTAAAAAGTATGTTGTGAAAAAACTACTCAAGTACTGAGTAACTGATGAGTAACCTGTTTGTTTAATGATTACAGCAACAAGTAATGCACAAAAACATAAAAATAGCAATGACAAATTCATAGCCAGGAATATCTCTTAAGCAACTAAAACAATAATACATATTAAATAATAATACATTAAAATTAAAATATTAAGGCAAATTGAGCCACAATAACTTAACAGCACCATAGGCTCAGTAGGCATTTATTGATTGATTGATTGAAACTTGTATTAGTAGATTGCACAGTACAGTACATATTCCCTACAATTGACCACTAAATGGTAACACCCCAATAATTTTTTCAACGTTAATCAATTACTTAATAAATGACCAAGTCGAGGTGATCTACCTCATATATACATACATACACATATATATATATATATATATATATATATATATATATATATATATATATATATATATATATATATATATATATATATATATATATATATATATATATATATGAGAGAGAGATATAGATATACATACAGTATATAATTTATAGTTATTCATTTTGTCATTTTTGTTGACATGTTAAAGGTGTTTTAATGAATATACATGCATGTTTAACATATAGATTCCTATCTTTCATGAAGACAAGAATATAAGTTGGTGTATTACCTGATTCTGATGACTTGCATTGATTGGAATCAGACAGTATAGTGCTGATAATGTCCACATTTTCAAATGGAGGAGAAAAAAAGTTCCTCTTTTCTGTCTAATACCACATGAAAGTCGTTGGTTTTTGGCATCTTATTTGTCCAGCTTCCATATTCGTTTTTATATACTTTACAAGAAATACATTGGCGGCAAACTCCGTAGCTTCTTAGCTTGTTTGCGCTGGCTTTCAGAGACTCTTATTTTGTTAGCGCAGGCGCGATGGAGCGCCGCTTTTATTGTGAAGACAGGAACTGTGCGATCAGTCTTTTGGCTTTTGACGGGAAGTATGGTTGAAATAAAAAGGGTCTTTTTTCCTTTACACTTTTGATTGATTGATTGAAACTTTTATTAGTAGATTGCACAATACAGTACATATTCCGCACAATTGACCACTAAATGGTAACACCCCAATAAGTTTTTTAACTTTTTTAGGTCGGATTCGACGTGTGACGGTCACGTGACCGCCTGGTTTTGTTTGATTGGTCCAACGTCACCAGTGACTGCATTTGATTGGTGAAACGCAGGCATGCGTAGTTCCTACTTTGAATGCGTGTCTGACAAAATCAAAACAAACAAAGCGTGCATTAACAGATCGATAAAAAAAAAGTAGCGAGTAACGAGCTGATTGTAGATAAATGGAGCGGAGTAAAAGTAGCGTTTCTTCTTTATAAATATACTCAAGTAAAAGTAAAAGTATGTTGCATAAAAACTACTCTTAGAAGTACAATTTATCCCAAAAGTTACTCAAGTAGATGTAACGGAGTAAATGTAGCGCGTTACTACCCACCTCTGTTTACGAGTCATTACGGTAATCTACGTCACAGCAGCTCAGACCAGGAACAAAGCAGAGTGGGCGGGGTTTGTTTTCAGCGCAGCCAGCCCCAAACGCGGGTTTCGGAAACAGATTCTTTACAAGAAATGTCACATTGCAGGTGTTTATCACACTTTGCGTTTATATGTTGCTGTTTGTTACCTTTTTTGTTTGTGTTTTGCTTGATTGTAAAAGAGGAGCCATGTTCATATGTTGTTAATATTCAGTGTTTTATCGTTCATACTCAATATCGTAAATCCCACTTTCTTTTCATTTTTATGTACATTTTAGGCGTCCCATTCAGTAAAAAACTGTAAAATTTCATTCTGGTTTTTTTTTTTTTTTGAGGTGGTCTGTTTTTAGAACTCTCAGACACTGTGACTTTAGTTATTGGTGTTCCTGAAAAAAGGGACACAAACACACATACTGTACAGCAGATTTGTACAGCTAAATGTGTATATATCGTTTATATACACTTTTATAAACTTTTATTAGTAGATTGCACAGTACAGTACATGTTCCGTACAATTGACCACTAGACTTAGACTTAAACTCTGGAACGACCTACCTCTGAGTGTTAGACAAGCCTCCTCTCTTCCTGTTTTTAAATCTCTCTTAAAAACAGACTTTTATTCCTTGGCTTTTAACACTAAGTGATATCCATCCTGCAATGGCGCCCCATTATACACCTGCTGTGAACCTGTTTTTATGTTTTCATGTTTTATTTATTCATGTTTTAATCATGTTCTGTTTGTGTTGTGTTGTTTGCTCGGTCCTCGTATTGTCTTTTAACCTGCCCATTGTACAGCACTTTTAAATGTGCTTTTATAAATAAAGTTGATTTGATTTAGACTTCCTTTTTATTGTCATTCAAATTTGAACTTTGTAGTACAGATAAGAACAACATTTTTGTTGCATTGGCCCTGCGATGAGGTGGCGACTTGTTCAGGGTGTACCCCGCCTTCCGCCCGATTGTAGCTGAGATAGGCGCCAGCGCCCCCCGCGACCCCAAAAGGGAATAAGCGGTAGAAAATGGATGGATGGATGGATAGCTCTTGGTAGTGCAGGATAAAAAAGCAATAAGGTGCATATATAAATAGATTGTACTTTTTTTATATGCGTCCACGTTTATGGATGTATGTTATATTGTCTTATAGTCCAGCGAATTAATCCATTTTGAGGGGATAATTATGATGCGTTCAAGAGTCTTACGGCCTGAGGGAAGAAGCTGTTACAGAACCTGGAGGTTCTGCTTCGGAGGCTGCGGAACCTCTTTCTAGAGTCCAGCAGTGAAAACAGTCCTTGGTGGGGGTGGGAGGAGACTTTGCAGATTTTCCGAGCCCTGGTCAGGCAGCGGCTTTTTGCGATCTCCTGGATAGGAGGAAGAGGAGTCCTGATGATCTTTTCCGCCGTCCTCGTCACTCTCTGGAGAGACTTCCAGTCCGAGGCACTGCAGGCTCCGGTCCAGACAGGGATGCTGTTGGTCAGTAGGCTCTCTATAGTGCCTCTGTAGAATGGGGGGAGGGAGTAAAAAGTGTATGTGCTGCTGAGCTCTTTTTAAAAGAGCTCCGATGTGTTATATTGTCAGTTATCTGCACCCCCCCCCCCCAGGAACTTGGTGCTGCTTACCATCTCCACAGCTGTGCCGTTGATGAAGAGTGGAGTGTGGCTGGACTGGCGCTTCCTGAAGTCGACGATGATCTCCTTGGTCTTGTCGACGTTCAGGACCAGGTTGTTGGTTCTACACCAGACAACCAGATGTTCCACCTCCTCCCGGTAGTCCATGTCGTCGTCCTCACGGATAAAGGCCCAATACTGTCGTGTCGTCCGCATACTTCACAAAATGGTGACACACGAATAAGTTTTTCAACTTGTTTGAGTCGGGGTCCATGTTAATCAATTCATGGTAAATGTACACATTGTGGACTTGGAGAAGGCATTCGACCGTGTCCCTTGGGAAGTCCTGTGGGGAGTGCTCAGAGAGTACGGGGTATTGTGGCGGTCCGCTTCCTGTATGATCAGTGTCAGAGCTTGGTCCGCACCGCCGGCAGTAAGTCGGACCCGTTTCCAGTGGGGGTTGGACTCTGCTAAGGCTGTCCTTTATCACCAATTCTGTTCATAACGTCTATGGACAGAATTTCTCGGCGTAGTCACGGCGTTGAAGGGGTCCGGTTTGGTGGCTGCAGGCTTAGGTCTCTATTTGCAGATGATGTGGTCCTGATGGCTTCATCTGGCCGGGATCTTCAGCAATCACTGGATGGGTTCTCGCCCGGAAAAGGGTGGAGTGCCATCTCCGGGTTGGGGAGGAGACCCTGCCCCAAGTGGAGGAGTTCAAATCAGAAATCAGAAAAGTCTTTATTGGCATTGTTTGAGAACGGGTTCACAAACTTGGAATTTTCCTTGGCGCAATCGTGCAACATAACCACAGAATACAATAACTTCAGCTATCAGATCTTGGTATTGTTCACGTGTCTGATGTCCGAGGGGAAAAAACAGTTCAGGTGGCGGGAGGCGTGGGTCTGGATGGACCGTAGTCTCCTGCCTGAGGGAAGAGGTGAGAATATTTTGTGTCCAGGGTGAGAAGATTCAGCTGTGATCCAACCCACACGCCTCCTGGTCCTGGAGGAGAACAGGTCCCGGAGTGGTGGGAGTTTGCAGCCAATCACATTCTCATCAGCACGTACCATGCGCTGCAGTCGGTGCTTGTCCCGGACTGTGGCGCCGGGGAACCACACAGTGATTGAGGAGGTGAGGATGGACTCGATGACTGCTGAGTAGAACTGCACCAGCATCTTAGTCGGCACTTTCAGTTTTTTCAGCTGCCGCGGGAAGTACATCCTCTGCTGGGCCTTCTTGATGAGGGAGCTGATGGTCGGATCCCACTTGAGGTCTTGGGTGATGGTGGTGCCCAGGAAACAAGTATCTGGGAGTCTTCTTCACGAGAGAGGGAGGAGTGGATGGTGAGATCGACAGGCGGATCGGTGCGGCGTCTTCAGTAATGCGGACGCTGTATCGATCCGTTGTGGTGAAGAAGGAGCTGAGCCGGAAGGCAAAGCTCTCTATTTACCGGTCGATCTACAGTCCCATCCTCACCTATGGTCATGAGCTTTGGGTTATGACCGAAAGGACAAGATCACGGGTACAAGCGGCCAAAATGAGTTTCCTCAGCCTGGTGGCGGGGCTCTCCCTTAGGGTGAGAAGCTCTGCCTTAGGGTGAGAAGCTCTGCCATCCGGGAGGAACTCAAAGTAAAGCCGCTGCTCCTCCACATGGAGAGGAGCCAGATGAGGTGGTACGGGCGTCTGGTCAGGATGCCATCTGAACGCCTACCTAGGGAGGTGTTTAGGGCACGTCGGACCGGTAGGAGGCCACGGAGAAGACCCAGGACACGTTGGTAAGACTATGTCTCCTGGCTGGCCGGGGAATGCCTCGGGATTCCCCGGGAAGAGCTGGGGAGAGGAGAGTCTGCGCTTCCCTGCTTAGGCTGCTGCCCCTGCGACCGACCTCGGATAAGCGGATGGATGGATGGCATACACACGGGCCCCCCCGACACATTTTTTCCCTCAACGTGGCCCCCCAAGTCAAAATATTTATCCAGCTCTGCTCCAAGTCTTTTTGGCCAAAGCTGTGGAATAATGTAATTGGAAGCAACACTGACCTCTAGTGGCCGTTTTATTTTTCCGTCCCCATTTTGTCTTGACGTTACCCGTCCCAGCCACCAGAGGGCACTGTTGTACATTGCAAACATCCAGCAGCCACAGTGGGGAAATGTGGAACATGTGTACGATTATTAAACGAAATTCATTTTTTTTTTAACCTGCATGGAATTGTCAATCTTTCATATTTTCTCGTCCCCAAACGGCGCTTTGTGTTGACGCTGGACTCTTCTTCCTCCTCCTCCTCCGTGTTTGGGAATGCATGAATGTCACCAGCTGCTGCATCTGCTACAGTGTGGAAAATGTCCAAAAAAATAAATAATAAAAAGCTTAATTATCAAACTTAATCATCCGTGAGATTGAAGTGAGGGAGCCCCCCCCCCCCTCCCGTCTCCCGCACAGATGTAAAAACACAGTCGCCGGTCCCCTCGAGGACGTCCCCGCCAGTGTTTGTCGGTCGGTTCACGGAACCGCAATATTTGCGTGGAAATGGCGAGCCTCGACGCGGCTTTCGGGGGAGGTGTGGTTTGAAAAGGGGGCGCAGATGGTGGTGTTTCCACGCCAACAATTAGCGAGGACTTGATTCGTGGCGTTTGCATCGTGAACATTTCACCTTAAGTCCGACTCCTTTTTGTCAGGGAAGGGAATCTGATTTGGGTCTTGGAGGTCATTCCGCAATTAGGCGTGTGAATCTTTGGTCACCTAACGATGTGATTCAGACCAAAAAGTTGTCACAGGGGCTTTTTTACCACTGTGTTACATGGCCTTTCCTTTTAACAACACTCAGTAAACATTTGGGAACTGATGAAACACATTTTTGAAGCTTTTCGGGTGGAATTATTTCCCATTCTTGCTTGATGTACAGCTTAAGTTGTTCAACAGTTGTGGTATTTTAGGCTTCATAATGCGCCACAAGTCTGGACTACAGGCAGGCCAGTCCAGTACCCGCACTCTTACAATTAAGCCATGCTGTTGTAATGTGTGGCTTGGCATTGTCTTGCTGAAATAAGCAGGGGCGGGGCGTCCATGATAACGTTGCAGCATATGTTGCTCCAAAACCTGTATATACCTTTCAGCATTAATGGTGCCTTCACAGATGTGTAAGTTACCCATACCTTGGGCACTAAAACACCCCCATACCATCACAGATGCTGGCTTTTCAACTTTGCGCCAGAACAATCCGGACGGTTCTTTTCCTCTTTGTTCAGGAGGACACAGTTTCCAGAAACAATTTTAAATCTGGACTCGTCAGACCACAAAACACTTTTCCACTTTGCATCAGTCCATCTTAGATGATCTCGGGCTCTGAGAAGCCGGCGGTGTTTCTGGATGTTGTTGATAAATGGCTTTAGAGATTGATGTCGGTTTTTGATACAGTGCCATCTGAGGGATCGAAGGTCACGGTCATTTTAATGTTGGTTTCCGGCGTGGAGTGATTTCACCAGATTCTCTGAACCTTTTGATGATATTATGGACCGTAGATGTTGAAATCCCTAAATGTCTCGCAATTGCACTTTGAGAAATGTTGTTCTTAAACTGATTGACTACTTGCTCACGCAGTTGTGGACAAAGGGGTGTACCTCGCCCCATCCTTTCTTGTGAAAGACTGAGCATCTTTTGGGAAGCTGCTTTTATACCCAATCATGGCACCCACCTGTTGCCAATTAGCCTGCACACCTGTGGGATGTTCCAAATAAGTGTTTGATGAGCATTCCTCAACTTTATCAGTATCTATTGCTACTCTTCCCTACTTCTTTGTCACGTGTTGCTGGCATCCAATTCTAAGGTTAATGATTATTTGCAAAAAAAAAGATGTTTATCAGTTTAAACATCAAATATTTTTTCTTTGTAGCATATTCAATTGAATATGGGTTGAAAAGGATTTGCAAATCTTTGTATTCCATTTATATTTAAATCGAACACAATTTTCAAACTCATATGGAAAAGGGGTTTGTACATAGATTTTTTTCACAAGTTTTTACTCCAGCAGTATGCGACTTTTCAGCCACGTCCGTATCTTCTCTCCCCTCCTGCTCCTGGCCGCTTACTGTTAAAGACAACAGATGATTAGATTAACACGTAGCACCTGTGATATCCAATCACCTGTCAGCTGTGTCTCGCCGTCAGCACATGTCGCAGCCCCTATCCGATGGTGCTCGTCCTCAGCACCATAGACAGACGCGGTGACCTTTGCTCCTGCAGGCGCACTGGCCACATCTCCCTCCACCATAGCTTTGGCTTTGCATGGTAGAGTTTTAACTCGCACTTACAGATGTAGCGACCGACTGTAGTTACTGACAGTGGTTTTCTGGAGTATTCCTGAGCCCATGTGGTGATATCCTTTACACACGGATGTCGGTTTTTGATGCAGTACCGCCTGAGGGATCCAAAGTGCGTAATATCATCGCTTACGTGCAGTGATTTCTCCAGATTTTCGGAACATTCTGAGTTTTTTGGGGCAAATCCGATCTTTTTAGTGGCCATTTACCGTTGCTACTTTTATTGACTCCGGACAACAACGTTCCTTCCTTGTCGCCTCCGCAGTTCGTGTTGTCCCCAGCTCATTGGTGTCAACTTGCACGTTTGTGTCGTCTTCCCGATGTCTCACACACTTCCTCCTTCCTCTTTCATTCCCTCAGGAGCGGCACTGCAAAATATCAAAACTGTCAATCATTAACATTGATTTGTCCCTTAGCCACATTAGCATAGCTATGTGAGCTACATGCTAACATTACATTTCAACATCACGCCAAGTTAGCGACAGTAGCATAGCTATGTGAGCTACATGCTAACATTAGATTTTAACATCAGGTTAAGTTAGCCACACTAGCATAGCTATATGAGCTACATGCTAACATTACATTTCAACATCACGCCAAGTTAGCGACAGTAGCATAGCTATGTGAGCTACATGCTAACATTACATTTCAACATCACGCCAAGTTAGCGACAGTTGCATAGCTATGTGAGCTACATGCTAACATTAGATTTTAACATTGGGTTAAGTTAGCCACACTAGCATAGCTATGTGAGCTATATGCTAACATTACATTTCAACATCACGCCAAGTTAGCGACAGTAGCATAGCTATGTGAGCGACATGCTAATATTACATTTTACCGTAATGTCAGATTAGCAACCAATTAACATCATGACATGCTTACATGTTTTGTCATCGTGCTATGTTAGCAACACTAGTATAGCTAAGTGAGCTACATGCTAATAGTTAGTCATGTTAGAATAGCAACATCAGATAAGCTATGTGAGCTACATGCTAACATTACATTTCCCCATAATGTTAAATTGGTAACACTAGCATAACATGCTGACATCAAATTTTAAAATTATATTAAGTTAGCAACACTA
This sequence comes from Nerophis ophidion, assembly GCF_033978795.1. Lineage (NCBI taxonomy): Eukaryota > Metazoa > Chordata > Actinopteri > Syngnathiformes > Syngnathidae > Nerophis > Nerophis ophidion. The sequence continues at coordinate 15,040,262 of NC_084614.1, read as the reverse complement.
GCATAACTATGTGCGCTACATGCTAACATTACATTTTACCATATTGTCAGATTAGCAAAAAGACATGCTATTATTTTTTACAATTGTGCTATGTTAGCAACACTAGTATAGTTTAGTGAGCTTCATGCTAATATAACATTTTACCATAATGTCAGATTAGCAAAATAACATGCTAACATTATTTTGTACCATCGTGCCATGTTAGCAATTAGTATAGTTGAATGAGCTACGTGCTAATATTACATTTTCCTTACAGCTCAAACAACAATAAATTTGAGCTTCCTGCAAGTTAAGAAACACTGGCATGGCTATGTGAGCTACATACTAAAATCAATGTTTAACATCACGCCAGTTTAGCAATGTTAGCAAAGCTATCTGAGTTAAATGCTAACAGCATATTTTGACGTCATGCTAGAATACTAACACAACCATACCTATGTGAGCTAGATTACATTTCAACATAATGTTAGGTTGGTAACACTAGCATAACATGCTGACATCAAATTTTAAAATTGTTACATTAGCAACACTAGCATAACTATGTGCGCTACATGCAAACATTACATTTTACCATAATGTCAGATTAGCAACATTACATGCTAACAATATTTTTTACCATTGTGCTATGTTAGCAACACTAATATAGTTAAGTGAGCTACATGCTAACATAACATTTTACCATAATGTCAGATTAGCAAAATGACATGCTAACATTATTTTTTACCATCGTGCCATGTTAGCAATTAGGATAGTTAAATGAGCTACATACTAGTATTACATTTTCCATCCAGCTCAGACTAAAATATTTTAGCTTCATGCGAGTTAAGAAATACTGGTATGACTATGTGAGCTATATGCTAAAATAAATGTTTAACACCACGCCAGTTTAGCAATGTTAGCATAACTATATGAGCTTAATGCTAACAGCATATTTTAGCGTCATGCTAGAAGTGCAAATCCCGCATAGCTATGTGAGCAACATGCGAATATCACATTTTAACCCCAAAGCTATGTGAGCCACATGCTAACATCACATTTTAGCACCATGATAGGGTAGCGACACTAGCATAAATATGTGAGCCACATGCTAAGGTCACATTTTAACACCATGCTAGGTTAGCGACACCAGCATAGTCATGTGAGCCATATGCTAACATCACATTTTAACTCCATGCTAAGTTAGCGACGCTAGCAAAGCTATGTGAGCCACATGCTAACATCACATTTTAGCACCATGATAGAGTAGCGACACTAGCATAAATATGTGAGCCACATGATAACATCACATTTTAACACAATGCTAGGTTAGCGACACCAGCATAGTCATGTGAGCCACATGCTAACGTCACATTTTAACACCATGCTAGGTTAGCGACACCAGCATAGTCATGTGAGCCACATGCTAAGGTCACATTTTAACACAGTGCTAGGTTAGCGACACCAGCATAGTCATGTGAGCCACTTGCTAACGTCACATTTTAACACCATGCTAGGTTAGCGACACCAGCATAGTCATGTGAGCCACATGCTAACATCATATTTTAACACAATGCTAGTTTAGCGACACTATCATAGCTATGTGAACTACATGCTAATATCACATTTTAACACCATGTTAGTTTAGCAACACTATCATAGCTATGTGAGCCACATGCTAACATCACATATTAACACCATGCTAGTTTAGCGACACTATCATAGGTATGTGAGCTACATGCTAACATCACATTTTAACACCATGCTAGGTTAGCAACACTATCATAGCTATGTGAGCTACATGCTAACATCACATTTTAACACCATGCTAGTTTAACGACATTATCATAGCTATGTGAGCTACATGCTAACATCACATTTTAACACCATGCTAGTTTAATGACACTATATAGCTATGTGAGCTACATGCTAACATATTTTAACACCTTGCTAGTTTAGCGATACTATAATAGCTATATGAGCTACATGCTAACATCACATTTTACCACAATGCTAGTTTAGCGACACCATTATAGCTATGTGAGCTACATGCTAACATCACATTTCAACACCATGCTAGTTTAGCAACACTAGCATAGCTATGTGAGCTACATGCTAACATCATATTTTAACACCATGCTAGTTTAGCGACACTAGCATAGCTATGTGAGCCACGTACTAACATCAAATGTTAACATCATGCTAGGTTAGCGACACTAGCATAGCTATGTGAGCCACATGCTAAAATCACATTTTAACACCATGCTAGTTTAGCGACACTATCATAGCTATGAGAAAAAAACTAAATGATCAAACTTTTCGCTGCCGCGTCTGTAAATGACTGATAAGTATTTTTAGATTTGTAGTAAAGACTTTCTTTTAAAAATGTATTGTCAGTTTTTTATTTCTTTATTTTTTATTTTTTTTACAAAACTGCTGAAGTCTTCCAATAAAAGTTGTAATCAAGAGGTAGAAAAGAGCTTTTTAGACGTCAAGAAGGTGTGCGAGTAAACATGTTGTGTGAGCAGTTGTGCATTGAGCACCAAAAGCTGTAGATGTTATTGTAGCATCCCGTAAGAGTTACTGCTGCAGGGGATTCTGGGTATTTGTTATGTTGTGTTTATGTTGTGTTACAGTGCGGATGTTCTCCCAAAATGTGTTTGTCATTCTTTTTTGGTGTGGGTTGACAGTGTTGTGCATATTTGTAACAGTATTGAAGTTGTTTATACGGCCACATATTCACAGCCTCCTTTTACTCTCTTAGTTACTGTGAGGGAGGAGGGTTGCCAGATGTGCGGCGTTGCCAAAGCACTTTAAAGCGTCTTCACCTCTGCGGCGCCCATTTATCCCCTCACAGATTGGATTGGCGACACTTCTGTTTTGTTTGTGTGTGTGTATATATATATACACACACACAATGTGTATATAATATATATATATATACACACACACAATGTGTATATAATATATATATATATACACACACCCAGTTTCCATATGAGTTGGGAAATTGTTAGATATAAACAGAATACAATGATTTGCAAATCATTTTCAAGCCATATTCAGTTGAATATGCTACAAAGACAACATATTTGATGTTCAAAATTATGAACATTTTTTTTCTTTTTGCAACTAATCATTAACTTTAGAATTTGTTGCCAGCAACACGTGACAAAGAAGTTGGGAAAGGTGGCAATAAATACTGATAAAGTTGAGGAATGCTCATCAAACACTTATTTGGAACATCCCACAGGTGTGCAGGCTAATTGGGAACAGGTGGGTGCTATGATTGGGTATAAAAGCAGCTTCCATGAAATGCTAACTAATTCCCAAACAAGGATGGGGCGAGGGTCACCAATTTGTAAGCAAATTGTCGAACAGTTTTAGAACAACATTTCTCAACGAGCTATTGCAAGGAATTTAGGGATTTTACCATCTAGGGTCCGTAAAATCATCAAAAGGTTCAGAGAATCTGGAGAAATCACTGCACGTAAGCGATGATATTACAGACTTTTGTTCCCTCAGGCGGTACTGCATCAAAAACCGACATCAGTGTGTAAAGGATATCACCACATTGGCTCAGGAACACTTCATAAGACCACTGTCAGTAACTACAGTTGGTCGCTACATCTGTAAGTGCAAGTTAAAACTCTACTATGCAAAGCGAAAGCCATTTATCAACAACATCCAGAAACGCCGCCAACTTCGCCGGGCCCTAGCTCATCTAAGATGGAGTGATGCAAAGTGGAAAAGTGTTCTGTGGTCTGACGAGTCCACATTTCAAATTATATTTGGAAACTTTGTTGGAAACAAAGAGGAAAATAACCATCCGGATTGTTATAGCCGCAAAGTTCAAAAGCCAGCATCTGTGATGGTATGGGGGTGTATTAGTGCCCAAGGCATGGGTAACTTACACATCTGTGAAGGCACCATTAATGCTGAAAGGTCCATACAGGTTTTGGAGCAACATATGTTGTCATCCAAGCAACGTTAGAATGGACCCCCCCCTGCTTATTTCGGCAAGACAGTGCCAAGCCACGTGTTACAACAGCGTGGCTTCGTATTAAAAGAGTGCGGGTACTTTCCTGGCCCGCCTGCAGTCCAGACCTGTCTCCCATGGAAAATGTGTGGCGCATTATGAAGCCTAAAATATGACAACTGTTGAACAACTTAAGTTGTACGTCAAGCAAGACTGGGAAGTAATTCCACTTTCAAAGCTTCAACAATTAGTTTCCTCAGTTCCCAAACATTTATTGAGTGTTGTTAAAAGAAAAGGTGATGTAACACAGTGGTGAACATGCCCTTTCCCAACTACTTTGGCACATGTTGCAGCCATGAAATTCTAAGTTAATTATTATTTGCCCAAAAAGAAAAAGTTTATGAGTTTGAACATCAACTATCTTGTCTTTGTAGTGCATTGAACTGAATATGGGTTGAAAAGGATTTGCAAATCATTGTATTCCGTTTATATTTACATCTAACACAGTTTTCCAACTCATATGGAAAATGTGTTAATTATTAATTATTGGGGTATTTACCAAGGACAAGACAGTGGTTTGCATGCCCAGCCGCTAGCTGGGGACAATTTCTAAAAAAATGTACACAAAAAAAATAGTAAAACAAAAATGGACAAGTGTCTGCACGCTCCACCCGCTTTTTTTTTTACCCCAAGCGCATTCATTAGCCGTCGTTAGCATAATTCATTAGCCGTCGTTAGCATAATTGATTCCCGGCGCGGTCGTAAAAAGCCCCCCTTTCAAGTCCAATCATTTAAATGTTCCGAAGAAGGTCTGTCACCCAGGCTGAATCTTCTTCTTGTGTCGTAAAAACCCCACACCTCTCTTCATAAAGCAGCTGGGACAACGTTTGTTAGCATTTTATACACGCATGCTTTTTATCTCTAATAATTAAGGCTGGGATTCAACCCCAATGTGGTTCTTGAAGGACGATTCGATCCAGAATGGATTTATCATTCAAACTGATTATTACAACATCGTATTTATTGTACGCGGGAGCAATAAACCGACAACATATATTGTGATCCACGCGTAATCCACATTGATTAAAAGTACAACATTTTCGTGGAATTTTTTATAGGCTTGCTATATGTGCTGTGAACATATAGCTACAACGCTAAAATAAAACTAACTGGGAACCGATTAGCAAAAAGAATGGCAAAAAAAACAACCTTAGCATGCTAACGTTAGCATGCTAATTTCGACGAAGTTGGCATACTTACAAAATGGCGGTGTCACAATTAGGCTTGAACATCTAAAAATGGTTAAAAAGCTGGCATAAAGTGTTAGCATGCTAATATAGAAGATGTTGGCATACTAAAACAAATGTCGACAAGTACCAATATCCATGATTTTTAGCGTTAAAAATAAAAAAATGGTTAAAAGGCTATCGTAAATTGTTACCATGCTGATATAGACGACGTTGGCATTCATAAAAAATGACACCAAGTATGATTATCCACGATTTTTAGGGTTGAACATTTAAAAATGGTTAAAAAGCTACCATAAAGTGTTGTTATACTAATATAGAAGAATTTGGCATACTTAAAAAATGGCGTCAACTATCAATATCCACGATTTTTAGGGTTGAACATATAAAAATGGTTAAAAAGCTAGCATTAAGTGTTAGTATGCTAATATAGAAGAAGTTGGCATACATAAAAAAATGGCACCAAGTACCACTATCCATGATTTTTAGGGTTGAGCATGTAAAAATGTTTAAAAAGCATATAAAAATGGTTAAAAAGCGAGCATAAAGTGTTAGTATGCTAACGTTAAGAGGTTAGCATACTTAAAAAAAATGGCGGCAAGTATCAATATCCAGGATTTTTAGCAGTGAACGTATAAAAATGGTTAAAAAGCTAGTATAAAGTGTTAGGACACTAACGTTAAGAGGTTAGCATACTTAAAAAATAACGGCAATTATCAATATTCAGGATTTTTAGGGTTAAACACAACAATGGTCAAAGGCTAGCATAAAGTGTTAGCATGCTAACATTTGCATGCTAATACAGCAGAAGTTGGCATATTTAAAAAATGGCACCAAGTATCAATGTCCAGGATTTTTCGAGTCAGACATATAAAAATGGTTAAAAGGTTATCATAACTTGTTACCATGCTGATATAGAAGAAGTTGGCATACTTAAGAAATGACGCCAAGTATCAATATCCATGATTTTTAGGCTTAAACATATGAAAATGGTTAAAAAGCTAGCATTAAGTGTTAGTATGCTAATATAGAAGAAGTTGGCATACTTAAAAAATGGCGCCAAGTATCAATATCCACGACTTTTAGGGTTGAACATATAAAAATGGTTAAAAAGCTAGCATTAAGTGTTAGTATACTAATATAGAAGTTGACATACTTAAAAAATGACGGCAACTATTAATATCCAGGATTTTTAGGCTTAAACATATGAAAATGATTAAAAAAGCTAGCATTAAGTGTTAGTATGCTAACGTTAAGAGGTTAGCATACTTGAAAAATGGCGGCAAGTATCAATATCCATGATTTTAACGGTTGAACAAATAAAAATGGTTAAAAAGCTACCATAAAGTGTTAATATGCTAATATAGAAGAATTTGGCATACTTAAAAAATGGCGCCAAGTATCAATATCCAGGATTTTTAGGGTTGAACGTGTAAAAATGATTAAAAAGCTAGTATAAAGTGTTAGCATGCTAACGTTAAGAGATTAGCATAAATAAAAAATGGCGGCAAGGATCAATATTCAGGATTTTTAGGGTTAAACATAACACTGGTTAAAAAGCTAGCATAAAGTTTTAGCATGCTAATATAGTATAAGTTGGCATATCTAAAAATATGACACCAAGTATCAATATCCACAATTTTTAGGGTTAAACATATAAAAATGGTTAAAAAGCTAGCATTAAGTGTTAGTTTGCTAATATAGAAGAGGTTAGCATACTTAAAAAATGGCGGCAAGTATCAATATCCATGATTTTTACGGTTGAACTTATAAAAAATGTTTAAAAAGCTAGTATAAAGTGTTAGCATGCTAACGTTAAGAGGTTAGCATAATTAAAAAGTGGCGGCAAGTATCGATATCCAGGATTTTTAGGGTTAAAAATAAAACTGTTTAAAAAGCTAGCATAAAGTGTTAGCATGCTAACATTAGCATGCTAATATAGAAGAAGTTGGCATATTTAAAAATTGGTACCAAGTATCAATATCCAGGATTTTTAGAGTTAAACATATAAAAATGGGCAAAATGTTATCATAACTTGTTACTATGCTGATATAGAAGAAGTTGGCATACTTAAAATATGACACCAAGTATCAATATCCCTAAACATATAAAAATGGTTAAAGTTAGCATAAAGTGTTAGCATGCTAATATAGAAGAAGTTGGAATATTAAAAAAAAAAAATGGCGCCAAGTATCGATATCCAGGATTTTTCAGATTAAACATACAAACATGTTTAAAAAGGTAGAATTAAGTTTTAGCATGTTAACGTTAAGAGGTTAGCATACTTAAAAAATGGCGGCAAGAATATATATCCAGGATTTTTAGAGTTAAACATATAAAAATAGTTAAAACGTTATCATGACTTGTTACTATGCTGATATAGAAGTTGGCATACTTGAAATATGACACCAAGTATCAATATCCCTGATTACTAAGGTTAAACATATAAAAATGGTTAAAGTTAGCATAAAGTGTTAGCATGCTAATATAGAAGAAGTTGGAATATTTAAAAAAATGGCGCCAAGTATCGATATCCAGGATTTTTAAGGTTAAACATATAAACATGTTTAAAAAAGGTAGAATTAAGTTTTAGCATGTTAACGTTAAGAGGTTAGCATACTTAAAAAATGGCGCCAAGTATCAATGTCCAGGATTTTTCGGGTTAAACATCTGTGGTTGAAAGGCTAGCATAAATTGTTAGCATGCTAATATAGAAAAAGTTGGCATACTTAAAACATTTATGTGTATCAATATCCATGATTTTTAGGGTTAAACGTGTAGAAGTGGTTAAAAAGATAGCATTAAAAGTGTTAGCATGCTAACATTGGGATGCTAACAGAAGAATTTCCATGCCTTCAAAGCTGATGTTTATGTTTCTGTATGTGTCAATATGGTTTTTCAGTAACACTGAAGATGCTGTTATGTGATTGCCTCTCACGCACCCTTTCCCCCCGACACCTCAGTTACATTTTCTTAGGTGACAGACATTTTTCACGACCCCCCCAACGGACAGAATTTTATTCGCGCCCTCTTCACAGTTAATGATTATGTTTCTATCTGTATGTGTCAAGATGGTTTTTCAGTAACACTAAAGATGCTGTTACGTGATTGCCTCTCACGCCCCCCCCCCCGCACTTTTCTATTTAAAAACCATTGCATTTAACAGGCTGTTTTTTTTTCACGCCCATTGCGAAGTTAATATTTGTTAGTTTTTTCTGTATGTCTCAAGATAAATGCTATTGGTTCTCACGCCCCTTTTCCCTCCGACACCTCACGGTTACATTTTCTTAGGTGACGAAGACATTTTTCACGCCCCCCCAGGGACGGAATTTTTTCTCGCCCTCCTCAAAATTAATTTTTGGTTCTATCTGTAAGTGTCAAGATGGTTTTTCAGTAACACTAAAGATGCTGTTACGCGATTGCCTCTCACGCCCCCCCCCCCCCCCCCTTGCGCTTTACTATTTAAGAACCATTGCATTAAACAGGCTGTTTTTTTCACGCCCATTGCGAAATTAATATTTGTTTGTTTTTTCTGTATGTCTCAAGAAATATGCTATTGGCTCTCACGCCCCCTTTCCCCCCGACACCGCACGGTAGCATTTTCTTAGGTGACAAAGACATTTTTCACGCCCCCCAGGGACGGAATTTTTTCACGCCCTCCTCAAAATTAATGTTTGTTTCTATCTGTATGTGTCAAGATGGTTTTTCAGTAATACTAAAGATGCTGTTACGCGATTACCTCTCACGCCCCCCGCGCTTGACTATTTAGGAAGCATTGTATTTTTAAACAAGCTGTTTGGAACATGCCCAATGTTAAATTTTGTCACGCCCCCCCTGAAGTTATTATTATTATTATTATTATTATTATTTTTAAATCTTTGTGTCAAAATAAAGATGCCATTATGCTTTTGTCTCTCACGCCCCCTTCCCCCCGACACTTACGGTTACATTTTCTTAGGTGAAAAATACATTTTTCACGCCCCCCCCTAAAGGAAAGACATTTTTTCACACCCTCCTCAAAGTCAATGTTTATGTTTCTATCTTTATGTGTCAAGATGGTTTTTCAGTAACACTAAAGATGCTGTTACGCGATTG